>NW_024755595.1:1017500-1151407 GCF_018991925.1 Homarus americanus
TTATGTTTTATTTTACTTTTTTTTATTTAGGTGAAACACACATAACATAAACCTTTCAAGATGTAGACCCAGAAAAGTTTAGATAATTTACTACAGGTATAAACACAGGTACAATAGTTGCCATGTGGTGACAGTATGATGACCGTGGCGCCTTAACCTACAAGTGCGAGTATTAGGTATAATGAACACAGTAATTCTTTTATGATGACAATAACATGAAGGTGCGTCTGTGTCTTAACCTCGATTTGAGATAATGTAGATACAGGTATAAGTACAGGTAGACAGGTACAGGTAGACAGGTACAGGTAAAGGTACAGCAACAGGTACAGGAGTTCCCAATTTGCGACAGTGTCATGGAAGTGTTGCTTGAACATTAATTTCGACTCGAACTTAAGACTTGGGGCAAATGAAACGTGCAGTGGCGGGATTACCTTCTCTCATATCCTGCTGTCGTAATAGGTGGTGTGTGTGTGTGTGTGTGTGTGTGTGTGTGTGCGTGTGTGTGTGTGTGTGTGTGTGTGACCCTCACGTGTGATAGACAGTCAATCTTTACCCGGGGTTCCCCTTGAGACATCTAGGGTCGAGAATTTGGCAACGATTTAGCACGTTCTAAGTAATAATTTTCCCTCATGTTGAAATAGTGTGTGTGTGTGTGTGTGTGTGTGTGAGGACGGGGGTAATCTCTCTCTCTCACTTCTAATCTACGACTCAAAAAGAAAAGAAATGCGACTCAAAATATCATCCACATTAAACACACAGACTGTATCGTAACTGTATTCTATCGCGTCACAGTTACAAGATACAGAGTGAGTGTCCAGTCCAGCCTCGTGTGATAGATCCTCACCAACTTGTCATAGCGGATATTTTTGTCACAAGTCGAGGCGGATATTAGCAGAATTCCTTACATTTATCATCAGGAGCCACCATCCTACGTGAGCCCGGTAAGAAGAACACCTTTCTACGTGAGGTGTTTTAACCAAGTCTTCTCACTTTACCGCTATAACACACATTATTAGCTCTCCACACCCCGCCCTCTATCCCTTACGTTATGTCGTTCTGGTATCTTCCACAGTTCCATATATTCAAAAGTTTTTTTAAATTTTTCTATCCTGATGGAATTAACATGGCGACTTAAACAATGGCGTCAATATAACACTGAGACTATACCTGAGATGAATTTAACACATCCAGAACATTTCCTACACATAACTGGTCACTTCATCATATCTATTGTAATATTTACCTTTAGTATTTTAGATGGAATGATAATGATGGCAACATTGGCGTTTGTGATGTGTTTTCGTATATTCCTCGTGCGAGTTTAAGTCACAATAGTACTGTATAATCACGTAGCGAAGATGATGGCGCCACGTATCAATGGTTTTAGATGCTTGACTTCCTTAAGGGTAAATGTAAACTCAACTATCGAGAGACACTGTAAAATATCTCGGATGTGTATAGACTTTCTTTAAAAAGCTGCGTTAGATTATGACACAACGGGCGAAGGATTTTGACAACCCTACCGAGACAACAGGAGTCACAGTGTTCATTCTGAAATTCATCGACTGTACCTCAATTCTGAAGATAATCTGTCGAGAGACGAATAAACATCGTCTGATTATAATTAAAAAAAAGAAAAAAAAAGAATAAGGAATGAAAATATAACATAGTTTCCCCCCACACAAAATCAGTCATAGAAAACGATCAATAATTAAAATCTAAATACAAAATACTATAACAAATTATATATCTTAGTATAAAAAAAAACTACAATACTTAGGAATTAAAAAAAAAATATACAGTTAGATGAGTGTATTGACCACAGGAACTACTTAACATTATCTTAGAGCTACTGTCGTCATGCTCCGGGGGGGAAGACTCAACATATTCACCATTACATATATAACTAGACGTAGATAGGTATTAGCAGTGTAATAGCAGGTGGTGTGGGAAGAGCAACAGCATAATACCACCACCTTCAATTTTCAACTACACGATATGAGTTTGTTAATGAGGCGACTACTATTACGACTACTGCTACTATTAATGATAGTTTTGACATGGAATTAGTACTTCATGACACTACAACATAAACTACAGTACAGTCACTCAAAAAAACTATCTGTACTCGGGGTGATCGATGAATTCCAGAATGAACTCTGTGACTCCTGTACGACAGGTTACAGCCGTCGTCAACACTTGTCTTGAAGGAAAAGATTTTATTTATCCTTTACTATTTTTCTGGGTCTGGTATTTTTTTTTTTTTTTAGCTCAGGTGTTTGAGAAGATCGTTGCCCTCTTGTCTCATCTCCACAGAATCTTGAGAACCGTACAGAGTAATTTTGTAAGTCAGTGACCATCATGTTACCTTTACACCGTCAAGAGGGAAGGATACACTTAATATAAACAGCTCCAAATTTCAAGGGACTTCTCGTAAGATTCACAGCCACATACAGCCAACAGACGGACGGCGTGGTGACTACTCTATCGTTCCTGTGAGGTGTAATAACATACCAGTGTCGGGTCCCCACTGGGAGATGATGCCAGGCAACACGAAGCCACAGTTGGGTTCCTCACCACAGTGGTAAACACACCTGACTGGTCTGTATAGTGTGTTGTAATGATTACCTGTGTTGAGGTTTGGGCACCTGGGATGTTTCATGTGGGATGCTGTATACACACACACACACACACACACACACACACACACACACACACACACACACACACACACACACACACACGGAGCTCCCCCATAACACACCATCTGTGAGGGAATTACTACACCACGTGAGGCCCCTCATAACACCATCTGTGAGGGAATTACTACACCACGTGAGGCCCCCTCATATAACACCATCTGTGAGGAATTACTGCGACCACGTGAGGCCCCTCATAACACCATCTGTGAGGGAATTACTACACCACGTGAGGCCCCTCATAACACCATCTGTGAGGGAATTACTACACCACGTGAGGTCCCTCCTAACACCATCTGGGAGGGAGTTACTACACTACGTTTTTGCTGTTCAACACCCACATTAATCTGTATGTTCACTGTATGTTCCTTTACCTTTCTCTAACGAAGGCTTTTGTTAAACCACCAATGTATGTAATAAGTCATTTATGTCCAATGTATATTTTCAGCCTTCGGGCTGCAGAACTTTTTTCAATAAACCGTTAATTATTATTATTATTATTATTACACAGGCACAACACACACACACACTGCTCTTCTGATACATCTTCACACGTCCTCCCGTCCGTCCGTCCGTCACAATGCGTTCCTTAATGTGATGCCAAACCCGTCACACCAACGTCACACTACCTCCTCATACTGTCTCACCACCGTCACACTACCTCCTCATACCGCCTCACCACCGTCACACTACCTTCTCATACCGTCACAGCACCGTCACACTACCTCCTCATACTGTCTCACCACCGTCACACTACCTCCTCATACCGCCTCACCACCGTCACACTACCTTCTCATACCGTCACAGCACCGTCACACTGCCCCACAAATCAGCCATACCTACATATTACTCAGTGCTATGAGTCACGTTACATGAACTGTTACGGTCTCGTACACACATCTTGGTAGTAGTCACAGGGCTGGTGGTGGTAGTGATGCTGGTGGTGGAAGTACTGGTGGTAGTGACGGTGGTGATGACGGAGGTGGTGGTAGTAGTATTGATGATGGTATTGTTGCTGACGGTGCTAGTGATGATAGTGGTGGTGCACAGTTAAGAATCCATAAATAGGTTACCGCCCAACACCCTATGACAGTGAGGTGGTCGCAAAGTACCAGTAATATCTTATAAATTTCAGGTTTAATGTATCAATCTCTCATGGTTGAACGACAAGAAAGGAAAGACTTGGATTTTATAAAGTGACTCAAAAAAATGTATACAAACATTCACGCGATATCCATGACAATTTCAATGGTAATGTGTATACAATTTTCTGAGACACCTTATATGTTTCATTCACTCTATTGCCCATCTGTGTTGCTTGTCCTGTGTAGGTATGACGGAAGGAAGGGAAGGGGAGGGAAGGGAAGGGAAAGGGAGGGAAGGGAAGGGAAGGGGAGGGGAGGGAAGGGAAGGGAAGGGAAGGGAAGAATAGAAAAATAGGGCGGTAGTGTGTGAGGGAGGTAGTGTGTGTGAGGGAGGGAAGGTGTAGTGGGTGTGGTCGTGAACATGATAGAGTGCAGTACGTCAAGGCTACAGCACCAGGATATAACTCTTGTACTGTACTGTAACTCTTCCCTGGCGGACGATTAATGAATCAAAATGTCAGGAGATATGTTGCACAGACCTTTAATTTATTGTAGGGAAATATATCTTGCTATTAACACACACACACACACACACACACACACACACACACACACATACACACACACACATACACACGAACGAATAAATTTTCAGTTTTTACGAAAATTAATCTTGCAGTTTTTATTTTTATTTATTTATTTTTTATCTTTAATGAAACATGAGCTGGCAGATGGATCGCCCAACTTATGTAATATTTCTCCATAATTTACAGTAAAGACTAAAAAAAAAATTAATAACAGTAAATTATTTCATAAAATCTGTTTAAATTTTGATTCATTTAGAAGAGATTATTAAAAATAAAAGATACTCATCAGATATCACTATTTCTTACAAGATTTAATTCCTCCATATTTTTTAGCCACCCAAATGACTCACTTTGTTACAGTTAAAAAACACACACACGGAAACATGTTATCAGGAGACGGACACACTTAACTATACTATTACCCGGGAGTGTCCGCCATGACAGCTGCAGGTAGCTTAATTCCTGTCCTGCCGTGAGTGGAGTCGTGATCAATAGGTAAAATGACGTCAGTAGAGTTAATAGAGGAGAGTCAGTAGAGTTAACCATGCAGCATCTTTACCAGCCAGCCTGCAGCATGAAGTCTGCTCGTTATGATGCTCAGTTGTTTACATGCTTTACGTACACGTCATGGCCAGGGGAATTTTCTGGTTATTATTTGAGAGATACAGAGGAAAGCTTTAGAGAGAGAGAGAGAGAGAGAGAGAGAGAGAGAGAGAGAGAGAGAGAGAGAGTCACTTAAAAATATCACCCCACAACTTAACCTGTAAACACTGCCATGGTTTGCCAGATATTGAAGAGGAAGGAGCCGTCTCTTCACACCATCAACGCCATAATGTACACCACAACACTCACTGTTTACCTGTAGTGTCAGTCTTCACAAGTCACTGTTAAAATTTTCACCATTGTCTCTCAGCTGTGTGAATACTGTATTAACCCTGACTGACTGACTGACTGACTTACTGATTTATTTACCAACAGAGAATTTTACGCTAATCTGTCTCCTCTGATGAAACTCCTGACTAGTTTTTTAGTTTTCTTTATTTAGTATATTAAAATATTTTGTCTGGCGAAGGTTGTAACGCTAGACACACATACAGTACAGTCAGTGTTTAGTGAAGTATAGTCTCCAGTGAGGAAGCAACACACACACACACACACACACACACACACACACACACACACACACACAAAACTAGTGTAAGAGCAACAAGGTGATTCATGGCTACAGTTTTCAGTTTTCACGTTTTTTTTTATACTCTGTCGTGTTATTTCATAAAGTAATTTTATATTTTGTGTACGAGAGAAACCCGTAGTTAGAGAACATTATCAAGTATAAGTCTAAGTGATGGTTGGAACAAGGACGTCACAACAGAGCGACTGACTCTGTTTACTCTTAATACAACAACAAAGACCAGAATTATCACAAGTTCGTCTGTTTTTTTATTCCGTCATCATTAAATCTCTGCAGCTGAAATGATCATAAGAATACCAGATGTTACTTTAATAATTCTACAACAAGATGGTGTTTCTCGTCTTGTTTTTTACATTTTGAGCACAGCAGCGAGTGTAGTGGTTCCCATGACGACACCCGGGCTAAGTAACTGTGTTGATACTGAGGGAATTAAACTTGGGAGGTCAATACCATAATTCACACCATCCAACAACAGAACACGAGAGGTCAGAGGTCATACAACTGGACTGAGGTTTAGGGTAAGTTATCAGAGACCATACAGACAAACTAGGATTATTGAGAGGTCATACAACGGTACTGGGATACGTGAGAGGTCATACAGTGGTGGTGAGAGAGACGAGAGGTCATTCAGAGGTCATATTACCCTGTTGGTATAGCCGAAAGGTCAGGAAATGTTACTGAATAGGTGTAGTGTTGACGTCTCTAGGTTATTTAATGAATACTTTGTGTGTGTGTGTGTGTGTGTGTGTGTGTGTGTGTGTGTGTGTGTGTGTGTGTGTGTGTGTGTGTGTGTGTGTGTGTGTGTGTGTGTGTGTGTGTGTTGTGGAAGAGGTTTATATTTTATTTGTGGACATATAAGGAATGTCAACATTAAGTCCCTGAACTGTACACACACACACACACACACACGCTACAGTAAAATATGTGTCCAACCTGATTCCTTCGTTGTGTGGGTGTAAATAATTTACACAAGCACGACTTCTATTTGCATGTTCTTAACCTGTGACTTTCTCTCCAATATTTCTGCTCTTATGTTTAATGGTGGGGAAGGTACGTGTCTTAGTGCTCAACCTCAATGAAGATAGGTCCTGTGTGTAGGTCTCTGTCTGTCTGTCTGTGTGTCTGTCTGTCTTAATACGGAAGAGCAGATACTATTACATCACACAGTAGAGAAATAAATCATGACAAGTTGCAATAGAAAAAAGTGATGAATTTATATTACGACGAAATATGTGTGTGTGTGTGTGTGTGTGTGTGTGTGTGTGTGTGTGTGTGTGTGTGTGTGTGTGTGTGTGTGTGTGTGTGTGTGTGTGTGTTACCTTAAACTGTTCGTTCCCTCAGAGTTGATAATCATGTAGGTTAAATTATATACCGCAAGAACAGGAGGAACAGTCTTGGCTGGTCTTGGCTTGGCTGGTCTTGGCTTGTCTGGTGGTACGTTATGATGCTACCTCGTCTTGTGTCGTTCGTCAGGGAAGAGGGTCTCACCACCAGATATTTGTGGTTAAAGGTAGTGGTTATGTCCTTTGTTCTTGCCCCCTCCCGTTTCCTCCTTCCCTTACCCCTCCTCCTCTTCCCCCCGTCCTCCTCTTCCCCTCCCGTTTCCTCCTTCCCTTACCCCTCCTCTTCCCCCCGTCCTCCTCTTCCACCTCCCTACCCCTTCCCATCCCACTCTCTTCCCTCCCTTTCCTCTTCCCCTCTTACAGAACTTACGTCTTCCAAGTCCACCTATATTTCTGAACAATTTATTATATATAGATAATAATAATCATAATTAACACGAAAACCATAAATTATTAAACAAATTAAGGTACATTCTTTACATCAACGGCGTCGTGAGTTCCAAGGGTTCGAGGGTTTGAAGATTCGTTGAGGTTCGGTGAGATTCGGTGGTTCGGTATCATTAAAGACACCTCTGGGTGGTGACGCTCATCTACAAACTGTTTCCACCGGAATTAAATGTCACCTTTGCTGCATACCATCTCCCCGGTGAAGTTTCTCTAAAATCAGTACAGCTATTTGAGTGACTGCTCGGATCTGACGGCGAAAATTACTTATTCTGTATTAAGAAGAGGGTGACGATGTTGTACGCGACGAGAGAGTAACTACACACCGCAGGAAAATGTATCGTAAGCGTCTCGCGGTAGTAGTGTGTTATCACTGACTATAAAATGTCGGTAGCAAAGTTAAAGATGTAATTTTAGATCACTTGTCTCAATTTTGGAGGAGGTTCTGACGCGATATTTACCCGAGTGAAAATCATGTGAACTGTTTGATATCGTCGCCTCTCGAATACCGTATTGAGAGAAGCGTACAGGAGAGGCCGAGTAATGTGTGTCGGGGTAATTTGTCAACATCTACTCCCCCTTGACTCATATTTACCTCGGTAGGATGTCTCATGTTAATTTATTTTCCCGTACGTATACAATAATAATGCAACACGAATACACAGATTTAGGATTGAAATTCGATACAATTACTATCCAGATTTTTTAGTTACATAGACACATACAGACACATCTCCTTTACTAAGACACTAGAAGGCCTCAAGGTTGCCATCATAGTGAAGATTGTATTGTAAAAATTAAGGTAAATTGATATTCTGCGTTTATTTCTGCCTTAAGGGTAAATAGTGTTGGCTTATGGTGGTTTTGAGGGAAGATGATGGAACACTTGGAATGTACAACTCGTGTGTGTGTGTGTGTGTGTGTGTGTGTGTGTGTGTGTGTGTGTGTGTGTGATAAACTCGTATATCTTAGTCCACCAGCATGCACCAACTTTCCGTCCTCATCACCTCAGTCCCTAAAGCTGTGGCCAGTTGATTCATCTTACTGAGGAAAAAAAAATGATTGTGATTGACAGACATTGACAGAAATTGACAGACATTGACAGACACAGACTCGCCAAACGGACTCATCGCCTGCCTGTCACCCGTCTGTCACCATTCAGATTATCCAGAACTTGATAGACCACCGAACTGTCCAATCCAAGCTCGTCTTTACTCTTGGCTTCTGACGTATGTGTGTGTGTGTAGTTATGAGGGGGTGGATGTATCGTTTGAGGCTACTGTTGTATTTCCTTGATGGTCTTACGAGTTTGTCTTCAAGAATCTAAACTTATGGGGGAAAATAGTCTCATAAGAACGAGATACCGAGTATTATTGATGTTTTAACTAAGGTCTTTTTAAACAGGTATTCTAGATCAAGAGGTTTATATTGTTGATTCAAGGAGTTTATAAATATACCCTGGTTTTTATTGCACTCAGTCAGCAGCCATCTTTAACTTGACACATTCTTCTAACACTGTTTAAACCAGACCGTGAAGTCACTATGTTGTTCAGATGTCGAGAGAGCATTTATAAAGTTTGTAAATTTATTTATTTTCGAGTTTTTTTCTTCTTAATTTTCTATTGGTTGAGGGATATTTGTATTAATATTTCTAAACTTTAAAGTTGGTCTATATTTTTTTCACTTTAATTTTTTGTCACGATTTTTTATATTAATTTTTATATACTTTTTTTGCCTTTTTTGTTCTTTTTTTTTACTTGATATTTTTTTAGCTTTCTTTTTTCTTTCCTTTTCACATTTTTTTAATAAAATTTTCTTCCCTTTCTCTTACTTTTCTAGTATGAGTGTGGTGTGGGTTTTTAAGAACATGATATGAAAATAGTGTGTGTGTGTGTGTGTGTGTGTGTGTGTGTGTGTGTGTGTGTGTGTGTGTGTGTGTGTGTGTGTGTATGTGCGTGTGTGTGTGTGTGCAATAATAACATCAGTACCAAGACTAACACGTAATGTCAACACTCACGTTTCTCACACCTGACTGTGTGGTTCATTATTGTCACCACCAACACCACCAGTCAAATGTTTAATGTTTCTCACTCACTCACTCACTCACTCACTTCAGGAGAGAGAGAGAGAGAGAGAGAGAGAGAGAGAGAGAGAGAGAGAGAGAGAGAGATGAACAACATTTCAAGTAAGAGACAACGGAATCTGAAGTGTGAGTTTATTATTATTATTATTATTATTATTTTTATTATTATTATTATTATTATTATTATTATTATTATTATTATTCAATGGGAGCTCCGGAGTCACGACCCGTTCGGTGGGAAAATGAGACATCGAACCATAAATATAACAAGAGATGCTGTTGCTTCGAACTATTCAGTGAACCAAGTGAACCCTCTGTGCTCTGAGTCATATTGAGAATCCAACAGGAAGTAGCTGAAACAATAGAGTTATGACTTGTGTTATAGATGGGGAAAAAAAAGTAATAATACCAGAAGTAAGTTGAGACTCGACTTAACCAACGAGACACAAGCCAAACCGGAGCTTCGAAATTTTAGCTCATAATGAAACCGATATTCCACCTCAACTCTCGTCTACTCTGTCTTGTTTTAAGTTACGAGTAAGTGTTAAAATATGAGTTTTATATTTTCTTAGTGATTTTGATGGATAGTGTTAGTATGTGAGGAAGATGAGGAACTCCACATAATACTAGTGATGTGTTTCCAGGTTAAAACTCTTGTTAACTTGACCTCATTAACAAGATTTGGTCAAAGGATACTGTCACGGTATATGGTTAGGTTAGGTTAGGTTAGGCTAGGCTTGTCATCATCTCTACCGTATGTCTGTAGGTCTATATATTAGTGTTTATGTCTTCTGAATAATTTTGCCCAACTAAAAAATTCACAAATTCTCTCTGTTTTATTTATTGCTCCACTAAACAATGTGGACACAGCGCTAACAGTGTCTGGGGGGGGGGGTGATTTATGATTTAGTTGGAGTAAAAGAGAAATGATTTGTGTTGCTCAGCTCTTCATCAGTCAAAATTTTTAAGAATGTGGTTGGTTTTTGGTGGGCGTTGTGGAGTGGTGAGTCACCCTGGTAATTTGGTGACAATGATGTGGGTTGACGATATCTTACTCGAGAGAATATATTTGACATTCTCTTACTGTTGGTATTTAGTTTCGTGTATTGATTATCATCTTTTTTTTTTAATGGGGTGGGGGGCATGGTGATTTGGGGTCATATTTCTCCAGTAAATGACGGTTTGGATTTATAGCGAACATTCAGTATTTTTACCTTAAGATTAAACACTCTAACCTAACCTAACCTAACCTAACCTAACCTAACCTTGATCATAGTTTATTCCTCTCAGTCTTCCTTATATTATGTCCTGTTTCTCATTCTCCTCGCCTTCCTCTCCCTCTCTCTACCTCCCCTTGATGGCCTCCTCCTCTCTCCATCAGCCTCCTGTACACATTATGAACTTTGAAGACATCACTATATTCATCAACTCTCCTGCCTCCATCACTTAACTTACGGCTATGTGAGGAGACAGAGAGTCACGGGGTTTAGTGTGTGGCAGTAATGAGGTTGGTATCCCGCAGGAGTGGTGGCAGCAGCGGGAGGTGGTGACGGCTGTGGATCATTATCAGGTGTGGGCGGCCACCGTTCACACCACACGTAAATTAGAGCGGCCAGGCGTGCCGCCCTCCCTGCCACCCAGCCCGCAGCCGCAGCCGCAGCAGTGTTCCTCTCTAACGCCAGCTAAAATGGCCGTCGCGCCGCACTGTATTGCCTCAAGATGGGTGCACACAGCTTTGATTGCGTCAATGTGAGTACTTTTGGTTTATGGGATATTTGATACAACTCCTTACTCCTGTGTCTTCCTGTCCAGAAGGTAATACTAGTCATTTATTGTGGTCTTATGGTGAGCTGAGTGGAGGTTTGATACATTGTCCGGTATTCAAAATATGTCATTGGCAGTCATCTTGAGGTTTCCACTAGAACGCTGCAGCCATCTGTGTCACCGCGCTGATAAATGTCTCAGATTCCACGAGATGGAAGATTTTTTTTTCTCAGAAACTAATTACTGTATATATCTGGCAGCGTTCACTCGGTCAGCTTTTACAGGTCAGGGCCTTGCTGGTTGTGCTCGATTGCTCAAGATAAATGAGTCTTCTCGCATCTTGAAAAGTTCGGAGTGTTGAAGCATTTCTGTTTAATGTTCATGATGACATTGGCCTTAACGTCAGGGAGGGAATTACATTTATAATAATGAAGTGATACAAAAAACTCAAGAAGATTTACTAATTTCATCAAATAAACAAAACAGCATCTACCCTCTTGTTTCATCCTCTTCCCAGCTCATCGTTAAATCCCCCTTTATCCAGCTCCTCCCTTTATACATCCTCTTCCTTATCCTTCTCTTAATTTCCTCCCCCGCCCCCCCGTACTCTCGCCTGGTCTCACTCTCTCAGACAGACACAACACAAACATCACACTCCCCGCCTCCAGGTGCCCGTCGTATCCTGTTCTATGTCTCCCGTGCTTTAGGTCCTCCCCCGTGTGTTTAATGGTCCCCTTCACCACACCACACCACACCACACCACACCACACCACAGACCCTCCTACAGCATCACTACAGAACACCGAGACTCAACCACTGACGTAATACCGTAGATCATTAATATACACGATGTTCCTGTGGCCGGTATAGAAGACACCCCCAGGCAGCTCTCTCGAGGCCTTCACCACCACCATGAACCTGTGTGATGACTCTGCTTCTCTTGTCCGTGTGTCGTCGTCCACTGTGCGTCCGTCGTCTTCCGTCCACCTGTTGTTGTCATCTCTCCGTCGTCCCTTTACGCCCGTCGTTCGTTGTGTGACCGTCAAACATTCTCAGTTCAGTTTATTTGTGTTTATGCTGAAGCTTCTGTTCGTTACTGCCTTAGGTTATGACGAGCATGACAACCCTGGCGGGAATATTTGACCAACAACTGCACCACAACCACTGAGCCGGTCTGACGCTCTCGACTGAGTAGTGACTGTCATCCTTAATGTGACGAGTGTATCATTATCATGCCCCGCGGGAGAGGAATTGGAGGGGGAGATGGAAGGGGGACTCGCTTCATACAGCTTCATATGATATTATTTTCCCTTGACTAGATATGAAACCTCACTTACAGTAGAGTTTTAGTGCAATTTCGTCGTCATTATGTCTGCCTAAAACCTTAACCTGAAGCATTAACTAAAAAAGAACATTTCTACCTTTAAGAATCTTTTTCTCTCTAAGATGATAAAGAACACGTCTAGTCACGATATAGTCTTAAATTATACAAATATCTACTCTCGTCTGGCTGCCATCTGTGAGCCGTGTGTTAAGTGAGGCAGTTGAATCATCTCGAAGATTATCAACTGTTGGAAGAAAAAATCGATTCTTCAATACTCAGTTGGACCTCAGAGTAGCGGACGTGTGGGTTGATGACGTCACCGTCCACCAGGCTGTGATTGGCTGTAGCAACGTGACGTCATATTCCTAAAAATAGATCACATAATGACGACACACTTCACGAACCAATCAAATCTAATGATCTTAAGAGTAGTTTTGTTTACGTAGGATTAGTTAGGTTAGGTTAGGTTAGGTTAGGTTAGGTTAGGGATTATTTGGCTAGTTCATGTAGTCTGGCTGCCTCAGGTAACCAGCTGACAGAGGGTGAGGGCCCATCTGTGTGGGTTCAAAGTATCAACGCTACTCATCAGATGCCCACAATGGCGGGTTTAGTGGTCAGGTTTGACTTGGCTGATTACTAAAGAGCTAAAATGAGCCTCAGAGTCTCATATACTGGAGGAAAATGGAAGGAGGTTTAGCAGCGAGCGATAAGTATAGCAATTTGTGGCGAAGCTCTTACCTGTGCCCATGGCTCAGGTGTCCTCATTTATGTAACACAAAAACAAAAGACGTTCACTTACCGTTCTCTCTCTCTCTCTCTCTCTCTCTCTCTCTCTCTCTCTCTCTCTCTCTCCACATCTTGTTAAATTTCCACTCTGTTATAATAGTTTGTGGGAAGGAAGATGCTCACATCATTTTTGTATCTACTTTATAAAGAAAATATGAGAAAAAGGTTTAGTGCCATAATTGCGTACAGTATTTCTACGCAACAGCGCCACCTGATGACGGGCAGACCAACATTGGATGAGTCCGGTTAATGACATTGATAAAGGCACAAAGTGTAAGTAAATTGAGCAAATGTCTGACTAAAACAGAAAGAAAAGTAAACAGTAAACTCCACTTGTTGAAACTCATCAGCGGCGCAACGATCAATGTGTTTGTGCAACCTGGTCAGAGTATCAACCATTGACGGCCATTTTGTGTTTCTAGACCAAATGATTGTTGGAGTAGAAGTTGTTGGGTCATTATAGTGCTAAGAGGGTCGGGGGGGAGGGAAGGGGGGGAGGGGTTAGGGGGAGGGGAGGAAGGAGGGGAGGGAAAGTGTAGGGGTTAGGGGGGGGAGGGAGGAAGGAGGGAAGGAGGAAGCAAGGGTAGGGGTTAGGGGGGGAGGGAAGTAAGGGTAGGGGTTAGGGGGGGAGGGAAGTAAGGGTAGGGGTTAGGGGGGGAGGGAAGTAAGGGTAGGGGGGAGGGAGGGGGAGTTGGAGTGGAAAAATATCTTGTGGCCGCTGCTGGAATCACAAGTTTCCAGATATTTGGTTCATGGTTGTCACGAGGTTATCTGAATTGGTTTTGGTTAACACAAGGTCGCCTCTCGAGACACTTTTTTTATAACGTGTTTCGTGAAGCGTAATTCTGATCTTGTAAGGTTGAGTAACAAGTTTATTTTCGCCAAGTACGAGAATATATATCCAACTTTTCTATATTTTTACAAATTTATTTAGATTTGGGAAACTTAAATAGTCTTAATTCGTGTATATTAGTAAACATAGAGTATTTATAAAGTATTCAGTAGTTTATTGAACGCTTGACTGATGCAGCAGTAATTTTGTGGTAAAACTGAAGCACAAAATACTATGACTATACGACAATAATCACTGATGGTCCAATCTTGAACTTGGTAAAAAAATTCATTCTTTCTCCTTTCGCGGCGGAAGTGGAATTAGTGTCCTTCCTTTGGTTCATACTAGAAATAATCGACCACAAAACCCAACCAAACCTAACCAAACCCAACCCAGGTAGCGTTAGGTTGTTAAATCTTCAGGTGATCTCAATCTCCTGTGCCATCCAAGATCATCGTGATTCAGAACTCTTGTCGCTTCCTAGTTCCTATTCCTCGGCGCTAAGAGTGTAATATGATGGTGATGGTAAGGGTGAGGGTGATGGTGATAGTGAGGGTGATAGTGAGGGTGATGGTGAGGGTGATAGTAAGGGTGAAGGTGATGGTGATAGTGAGGGTGATAGTGAGGGTGAGGGTGATAGTGATGGTGATGGTGAGGGTGATGGTGAAGGTGATGGTGATAGTGAGGGTGATAGTGAGGGTGAAGGTGATAGTGAGGGTGATGGTGATTGTGAAGGTGAGGGTGATGGTGAGAGTAACGGTGAGGGTGATAGTGAGGGTGATAGTGATGGTGAAGGGGTGATGGTGATGGTGATGGTGAGGGTGATAGTAAGGGTGGGGTGGGGTGATAGTGATGATGGTGATGGTGAGGGTGTTGGTGAAGGTGATGGTGATAGTGAGGGTGATAGTGAGGGTGAAGGTGATAGTGAGGGTGATGGTGATGGTGAGGGTGATGGTGAGGGTGATAGTGATGGTGAGGATGTACCTTGGGTTCTACAAACTCATATCTCCTGTATTAACGGGTTGTTGAAGCCATGACTTAGTCCACCTTATGGCTCGTGTTAACTGAACGGAACAAATTATAGGGGTTTAAACTCTCATGTATTTCAAATCTTAAATAGTTTCCTTGTCTACCATTGGGGTATCTAATCATGCTAAGGGAGAAAAAAAAACTCTGAGTTCCATAAGTCGTAACGTGGTGCTTCCCCTCCATTATGAATAGCTGAAGTCATCAAACAAACACACACACACACACACACACGCACACACACACACACGTAGATAAAGCATTTGTTCCACACCTCCCTTAGCTGTTACCTGGCACGTGTTGACAATTGTTTCTGCCAGTGAGGGACACTGGAGCGTCACGGCCTTGCTCCCCTTGACGGATCATCGGTAAAATCTTTGCTAATTGTTTGACTTTACCTTGAAATAATGTTTTTTTTTTTAATAGTATGGATGACTTTGTAACTTTATCGTCAGTGGATGTGTGTGTAAGTAACTTGTCTAGTGTGTGTGTGTGTGTGTGTGTGTGTGTGTGTGTTGATGTTTATTTGTCGCCTTGCCATTCCATATGAAGGGGTCACTCTCTCCTTCTGTCCATCTGTACCAAATTCTCTTTCATTGATAACTTAAGAACGTCGCCTCAGAACAATACGAAATTTTGTTTGCCACTTCTTGTAAATATTATCTTGGCTCAGATAAAAAATTAGAGCCTTACAATTTTATTCACTGGAGGTATATCCACTTTTTGATACAGTTATTCTGGCGGGGGCAAAAGCCTCAACCTCAGAGATACAGTACATCCCTTCTATAATGTCTTTGTTTTGAGAAAAGGACGAGTTAATGGCGTTTTATGTGTGAGTGAGGGATAGTCATTGGTAGGTTGTGTGTCTGTGGAATTCAGTGTTCATATTGTAGGCATTTGTGTGTCTGTGTGTTTGACTTGAACAACAGCGTTAATAATACACACCACAGCGTCTGATGATATATTACATTTTGTATTTAGAAAGTTGAGACCACACACACACACACACACACACACACACACACACACACACACACACACACACACACACACACACACACACACACACACACACACACACCCCCCACACACACACACACAAACGCACACACACACACTTAATCTTCTTTAGACGAGTTACACGCCCAGTAGTCATGATCAGACATGTGCACTACTCAGCTCCACCAGACTTGATAGCATTAAATAGCTCTGTCAGGGCATGATGATATTACACTACTTGGCCAACAGTGACACCTTAACATGCACAGACGCCATTATGAACACATGCCTTGCGGTAATGAACCCTTAGGATCTTTTCATGGTGTTTTATGATGGAAATCGCAGTCAAGTAGATCCCCCTCTTTCCCTCCTTCCCTCTAGTGTCGGGGAGTGGAACTGTGACACTGGTTGATGATGTTACCTGTCAGCTTGTGGTGGTGATGGCAGATGTATTAAATGATTATTTTTAACTCGGCTTGTGGTGGTAGATGATAGTGGTTACCTCAGCTTATTATGGTAGAAGATAAAGCAAGTAGTAGTATGATGGTCTGCACTAAACCTGTCACATAACTAACAAAGGTAACACCAAAATAAACCAGAATGATCGCCTTAACACGGAACTAAGAGTGTAGGGAGGGAGAGGTGCAAGGGATGGAAAGATAAAGGGAGGGAAGGAGAGAAAGAGGGAGGGAGGGAGGGGGCAATGCAAAGTGATTTTATTGCCCATATTGGTCGCTTTCTTTGTGTACTTAACCCCTTGAGTACGATATAGACGCCATTAAAGTATATACTGTAGATTACGAATTAAATAAAAGAAAGAAAAAATATTAATAAAAGACGAGAGAAATGGGAAATAAATGAAGAAAAACACCCATTCAATCCGTCTCCTAAACTCTAACCTTCCATCTCGACTCTTTCAATCGACCACTGTTGCCACATCCTTGTTATTATTTCGGAACCTTTCATGATCAACACACAAGATACAACAACCAATCACCTCTGTTGTTATTATGATGATTATAGTTATTACCCCCTCACTATAACACGAGTCATCACCGATATATCTTTTCCCGCTCTTGTACCTACGATTGTTTTTGTTATTATTTTTATTATTTTTTATTGTTGTTTTTGTTTAGGGTTTAATTTATTATATTTATGGTCCCTTAAGTATTGTTAGTGATGATTTTGTTTTATTATTATTATTATTATTATTTTTATTATTATTATTATTATTATTATTATTATTATTATTATTATTATTATTATTATTTTTATTATTTTCTTGGACTTTATATATTTCGTTTTATTTTCGTTTTTGTTGTTATGTTTTGTATTTATTAATTGGTTTATATTGATATTTTTTATGTGTATTTTGTTATCCTTCTACTTCTATTCTTCCTCTTCTTCATCTTCCTCCTCCTCCTCCTCCTCCTCCGTCATTTTCAAGGCTCTTTCCCTAGCTTATTTCAACGTAAGATTAACCATCGTAACGCTAACCCAACCCCTCAAGTTACCACCAGGTGAAATACTCTCAGGTGGGTTAATTAATCTTCAGGTGATCTAAAAAAAACTCCAACGTCTTGACCTTTGAGAGTGATGAACTAGATGATCGCGTGTGTCTGTGTCTTACCACTAACTGTTGAACCTCTTATGATAGTTAATTGTATAATATCATTCGTCGGTGAGGACTTGTGACATTAATGACCCAAATTAAGTCGTAGAAATAAATGGAAGTCATCAGGTTTATTTCTTTCTGTTTATTATCATTTTAAAACAACATTCTTAGCGCGAGTTTGAGCTACACTTTCACTTTTTTCTTTATTACTCTGCTTTAGTTCCTCTTCTTCATATAAACAATTTTTTTCTTTTTAATCTTGTACTTTGATTCTTCTATTAAATTTCTCATTATATTTCTCATTTAATCTCTTATCATTTTATCAACTCTCTCTTACAAGTCTTCTTTATTACGAGTTTACCTTCAATCTCTCTTCTTGTTAAGTGTTAGTAATAATTTTTCTCCAAAGGGTGGAATTGTTTCGCTGGTAAGTGCCAATCACAAGTGGCCTTATGGGTAAACGGCGTCATTATTGGTCGAGCTCTGAACACCACAACACGTCCTGGCTATGCTGTGAGACGTTCGCTAAAATGTGTTTGTTGGTTGACACTTGTTTGATGACACACTAAACTACGTGGGTTTATTTACACATTATTTATATGGTGAAGTTCTCTATATCGGCTCATTTACATATAATTTACACAGTGATGGTCGTAAAAAGAGTTTATTTATTGCGAGTTATTTATTTCGTGAACTTCATTGAACGAATTTATTCATTTACTAACTGTTTACACGATGAACTTCTGTGAACGAATTTATTTACAGTTTACACAATGGAGTTCCTTTAACGATTTGGTTCATTTACACATTGCATACACTGTAAACATTGGTGTAAATACCTGTTTTTATTTGTTTATTTGTTTTTCTGTTTGCTTATCTGTTTGTGTGTTTGTTTGTTAATATAAGGAAAACAATTATAACCATTAACATAGTGGAAAATAACAAAGAAATGAATAGGAAGAATAACCCCTTTTTTATAATATTTCCATATCAATAACATTACTCACTAAATAACGCAGGTGTGCAGGTGACGTGACAATACACCTGTAGCGGGGGTACAGGTATGACAGATGTTTTAATGGGTTGGTACAGTACATTCGCAAGTCACTGAAAAATAAATACGTAATTGTCAATAAACACAAAAATAAGGTAACAATGACAATAACTCAAG
Organism: Homarus americanus; assembly: GCF_018991925.1. Classification (NCBI taxonomy): domain Eukaryota; kingdom Metazoa; phylum Arthropoda; class Malacostraca; order Decapoda; family Nephropidae; genus Homarus; species Homarus americanus. The sequence goes on from NW_024755595.1 coordinate 1,036,451, forward strand.
AGATAAATGTGTTATGACTTGAAGGAAAAGTAAAAGAAAGATTTATAAAAGTTTAAAGAAAAGTTTTATTGGTGAACATAACGACTAACGGGTAAAATACTGTGTGTGTGTGATTTATTAGATAGTGTCATCACCATTACGTTACTGTTGTGTTCATTTATAAACTTAACCAACATCTGTTTGCTGGTTTTATTACTGTACTGTGAGACGCACGTGACTAACAACTTGATAATCTTAAAGGGTGATTATTATTTCTCCCGATACCGGATTATTTCTCCCGATACCGGATTATTTCTCTCGATACTGGATTATCTCTCCCAATACCGGACTATATCTCCCAATACCGGACTATCTCTCCCAATACCAGACTATCTCTCCCAATACCGGACTATCTCTCCCAATACCGGAAATCCTTAAAGGTAAACTGCCCAAAGGACATTCTATCAACTTATTGTGATCATCAACAGTGTGAGCAGGATGAGCATTATGTGGTGATGGTTACAGATGTGTTAAGCTGTCACATATTTCCTACTTTAATGGTTTTGTTGTCAGTATACGTGTGTAGTAATGGTATAGGTGAAATATCTTTGTTTGTGGGTGAGGGGGTGTGTGGGTAGGGGTGTTGGTGTGGGGTGAAGGGGGGGGTTGGGGTGTGTGTGTGTGTGTGTGTTGACTCTAAAATTATACTACCATCATAATTAATGTTACAGAGATAAGCTCTTGGGTCTATTTCACAGTTATAGAATCAAAGGTTAAATTATCTTTTGTCAATAAACTGGCTGAGAGATCCATTGTGAATATCGTAGAGGAGAGCAGGAGGGGGGTGTGAGGGAAGTAGGAGGAATGGGGTGGGGGTGAGGGATGGGAGGAAAGGGGTTAGGGGGATAGGAGGAATGGGGTGGGGGTGAGGGATAGGAGGAAAGGGAAGGGGGATTAGGGGGCAAGGAACCTAAGAGGAGATCAGGTCCGTGACAAGATAATTTATAAGTTTTTCTCTAAATAATTTATGAATTGAAAACTAAACCCGAAAGGAAAACGACGTTATTCTAGTTCCTCAAATAATTAAATCTATCTTTAAAATTACGTCTCTCAATTAATATATAAGAACGCAACTGTTACCTCATGAGCTAAGATGGCGGACACTTAGAATCGAAAATTACCTCGAGGAAATTTAACTTATGAATGGAAAATGATTTGGAGACTGATGAACCAGGAAGAGGAAGAGGGGGAGAGAAGAGGTTGGTTAAGAAGCTGGGGACTGTGAAGAAGAGAGAAGGGAGGGGGGAGAGAATAGGGGAGAGATGATATACAGTAGACGGTGATATAAACTCCTTGTCGACCCACGAGTAAAGTGATCATTATAGACGGCGGAAGTTCTCACGCTGCTCCTTGCTGACTGGCTGCTCGTGCTAGCTGCCTCCCCTTGTTCTCTCTCTCTCTCTCTCTCCTCGTTTGGTATCTCTTTATCCACGTCCTGTAAAATTCTCTGTCCAGGGAAGTGTTCATAAAATATACGATGGTATTAACTAGTGTACGATAGTTATAGAGAAATGCACGATAACGTAAACAAATGTACGACAATTATACAAAGAATGCACGACGGCGTTAACAAAAGCACAAAAGAACTTGAACAACTCGACGGCAGTCATAGACGAGTGTTCTTGGCCAAGGTTGATGGTATGCACGCGTGAGCCTGTAAAGTTGTCCGCATGATGATAGATGGCGCTGTTCATCTCAGTGATCACAAGCAAAGACAAGTTCCCGGATGTTGCTAAGAGAGAGACAGACAGAGAAACAAGAGAGAGAGACAGAAACAAGAGAGAGAGAGAGAGAGAGAGAGAGAGAGAGAGAGAGAGAGAGAGAATGAAAAAAGTTCTCTCAGTCAGTCAGGTTTGGCACTCATAGAACTAACCAATACAACTGGAAAAACAAAATATAAAAACTTGCACACTGAAAAAAAAAAAATACCATGACTGTGAAATGATGAATGAGTAACTTTTTATTCTCTTGGTTGGTATAATGATTTGCAATGGCGGATAAATGTAAATAATAAAACCGATTTAAAAACCACGAGCCTCAGTAAGATACACTTGGTTTAATCTCAATACTTTGTGACACTCAGGTTATATGAACGAATTTCCTGTCGATCCAAACCAGTTGTCGGGAAATTACTAGAAAAAAATAATATGTTTGTTTTTAGAAATTCTTTAGATTGATGTAGATACCTTAGTTAATTTCCATAATCTAGTTCAATAATACGTCTTCAGTTGGCGGGCGGCAGCTGATGTACACCCGGTTATGTTTTTATTTAATTTATTCTACTTTTTGCTCAAACAAATGTACTATAACCTAACCTATCATAACCTAACCAAACCTAACCTAACCTAACCTATCATAACCTAACCAAACCTAACTTAATCTAACGCCTCAAGAAACAGTAGTGAGGGTTAGGCTGTGTGGTGGTGGTGGTGTAGTTGGTAAGTGAGGAGTAATCACCCTTCAGTCTTACCTGTGTGAGCCGTAATTACCACACCTTCACCTACAATCCCTCATCGGCGCTATAATCGTCTCTGATTTAACAGGTGGCGCTCGCCAGGTGGTACTGAGTAATTACAGGTGGTGTAGGAGTTTGGCAGGTGTTGATTACACGATAGGTTTTAACGATAGTGTCTATTAAGTGTTCGTTACCAGCACTAAACGATGGCGGGTTCGTAAGCTGGATATAAGGTATGACTGTCATGGCCGCCCTTGTCAATCTGCCCATGTTTTGTTTTTGATAATTAATTGTTGTAACTTTTAAATAATTATGTAATTATTTATTTACATCGAAATTTATGGTATTTAATTATTCCTGTGTTATTTATTACATTCTGTTATTGTTACTTAAATATAAACTATAAGACAGAAGAATGTTTTACTGGGTTAAGTATTACTTGTAAACAAACTGTGTTGGTTAACTATCAATGTGTCTCAGTTATGTATCCAGTCCTGTTTATTACCCGACACTAGTGAGGTGTTTCTCACTGGAGTAACACCAACAATAACAGCAGGTCTAAGTATTCATTAAGGTGGGGTGTGCGGTCAGCAGGTTGTGGCGCTGACGTACCGCAAATTGCAAATGTTAGCAGTTGACCGCAGGATGTAGGGGAGGAGAGAGGGGGGGAGGGGTATGGGGAGGTAAGAGTGGGAAGGAGAAGGGAGGGGGAGAGGGAAGGGAAGAATGGGGAGCAGGGGATAAGGGAGGATAGGGAGGGGGGGGAGAATGGGGAGGGAGGATAGGGGAAAGAGTGGGAGGGGGAGGGGGAGAATGGTCACAGGTATTCGTAGGTATTTTGGTATATTGGTATTTTCTGTCCGTCTCAGTAAAACTATCGGTGCTTTACATACAGTTACTGAGGCGAGCAACTCAGGTAAGAAAAATTCGACTCAGCACAGCGACCATTAATAGCATAAGTCGCTACACTTCTAGTCTTGGTTTCGCCTCCTTGGAAATCTGGAAATGTAAAAAAAAAAAAAAAAAATAGCGCTTACTTCGCTCACTTACACATTACATCAAAGATAACCGCCCTAACTAGCGTAAAATTATCTCACTAAGGTTAAATATGAATTAAATACATTATTTGAGTTTTAGTCACAGATTATTTATTTGTTTTATAGAGAGATAAATTATTCGGTTTTATACACGTTACACCTTCACAGTGGTAAAAAGAAGCATTTTTTTGGCTGTATTAGAATTTCCTCTGTTATTCTTCATCAAGTATCAATGGATGGTGTTGTAGCGACGTAAAGTACAGCAAATGATGTGAGAAATCGTGTGTAACTTATGAACGTCAGCTGAGAGTGTTGAAACTGACACCCGACCTCCTTCTATGGTGAGGAAATGAGATAAACAACAAGTTCTCTCACAACACAAGATTATAGATGACAGGGAGATGGGGCGGTGAAGGATTGTATAATTATGGGTTAAGGAATGATCACTGGTGTGTGTGTGTGTGTGTGTGTGGAGTGATAAGAGTGTTGATAGCTTCCCTTTGTGTGTATGTAACCGTGGCGGCGCGCGTTCATACTACCCAGCCGATAATAGATTCTGAATATTTTTACGATCCCTATGACACACACACACACACACACACACACACAGTATCTATATCTTTAAAGTGTCCCTCCATTAAAACCTGGTCACGTAGAAGGCTCTTACCTTCAGCACCAGTCGACACACGGAACAACACCTTAACACTTCCTTAGTACCGACACTTAACCTTACCATCCCCCTTCCTTCCTTCCCCTCTCTCCCTCTCCTTTCCTTTCTCTCTATCTCTCCTTCCCTCTCTCCCTCCCTCCCTCCTTCCCTGTCTTCATCCCCCCTCCCACCCCTTTCTTCTACTTCCTTGCCTCCCCTTCCCTATAGAAAAACCCACCAATATTCTCAATACTAACAAACTTACCAAAAGAAACACAAAATTATACATTGACAGAGATATCTCGCCACTCTTCTTATTCTATACATACATCCAAAGACGGTGACCAAACCATCTATACATTCAACAGAGGAATTACCACACTGAAAAAATATTATCCCCAAAATCCTTCCTGTCCTGGAGTAGCTATGTGGAACTTCCTCTCACAGTGCGTTTCCCTAAGTCATGTTTCCTCTCCCAGTTTCAATCAACCTGGTTCAAAAAAAATCTTCCCCAGAGGACGCCACGGTAGATAGACTTGACAAAGATAGGTGTCTGATCCCACCCTTGGGCTTCTGTTGTTAGTTGGTTGGTTCCTTCGCCTCAGAGAAGAAAATAAAAGCTTCCCTGTATATCCTTTCCATCAGTGTAACACCAGACGCGGTACCAAACACTGCCATAAAATAGTATTAGCTCACATTACAACCGAACAGCAAATCACAACACCTCAATTCACTACCATCTACTACCACAACTAAGTACCACATCATACCATAGACGATACCACCACCACACATCTCTCTACATGGTAACATCAAGAAACACATCTCTATCATACAGCAACATCAGTGTAAACGGGACTGGCGAACAGCTACTTGTGTTAAGGTGGAGAAAGTGCCTAAGATGGAGTAAAGTAATCTTGTCTGATGGTCGCTGGCGATGAAAATGACGGGCGAACGAACGCGTGCGTGTCAGGCCTTAAAGCTGTTGAGCCTGTCATTGTGGGTCATTTATCTGACGTCATTAGGAGGGTGATCACTACCTGTTCATATTATTGTTACGACTACCTGGAATGTGTGTGTGAATGACCTTAATAATAATAATAACGATAATAATAATAATAATAATAATAATAATAATAATAATAATAATAATAATAATAATAATAACACAACAAGACAACAACTTCAAAAGATAATTACAAACAGACAAAAATAACCCTGAATTCATTTACTGAACTTAATATAAAACAAAACCACTTCCTCTGACCAGTCCCCCCCTCTCTCCCTCCCCACAAGAGTAATTCTGGCGAGATGTCATAGTCTAGTGTTCCTGGAGATGAGAGAGAGAGAGGAGAGAGAGAGAGAGAGAGAGAGAGAGAGAGAGAGAGAGAGAGAGAATCTTTGCTGCTATACTGGAACTAACTCAGAACAACACACAGTAAATATGTCGTAAGAACTTATAATATCTCAGTAATGTCAGGGATTATCACCCATCGTGGAGTACTAGATTCACCTCCTTTATAAGCTGTCAAGTTCTCGTCTAGTATGTTGCTACTTACACTAGTACAAACACACACACACACACAGAGTGATTCACTTACACGCTTTCACAAACACACACTCATGGCAAACAAACAGTAAACAAATAAACAACACGCTTAAAACATAAACAAATACAATTAGACACAAACACACTACTACTACTACTACTACTACTACTACTACTACTACTACTACTACTATCATAACTACGACATTTTTAGTATCATCTTACCATTACACACTACACATTAATGGTCGTGTTTGAAGTCTCTCCCCAAGCTGGTTGTGTAAGAACGCATTTTATTGGTAGATAACTTGGTCCATTTAAGCGGGTGACACAAGAAGATTATTATTTTTCCTTCGTTTAGAATTTCTCACTAAAGTAGAGATGTGGGGATGTATCTAACTAGTTCACTTACACTGGTTTAACGAGGGATTCTGAAAAATTCCTCCCTTTATATTTTTTCCCTAAACTGGAGACAGAGGCGAGAATGTATTTTAGTGGATCGCTTAAACTCCGACACAGATGGATTCATAAAGATTCGTACGATGAATTTATCCCCTTAAGTGGAGATGTGAGGAGATTCTAAATGGTTCACTTAAGGTACAACCAGGTAGCCACAGAATGCGTCAAATTTACAGTCACACGCTGCCAGGATTCTGTGTGTTCTCTCCACGTTTTAGAATTACCGTAATGCTCTTTGAGGATTCACATCACAGAGGAACCCCCGTGTGTGTGTGTGTGTGTGTAATCTTCCTCCAGCCACACCCCAGCACCATACACGTACACTCCTAGCCACACTCGAGCCACACCCACCACACACACTTACACCCAATCACCACACTTGTTACACAACCTTAAACACTCAGTCGCTTTTACTGTCTCTTGTAGTGAAATTGTATCAACGCGGTCAACCATCATCGGCATTAAGTCCTCCTTCACCACTAGATTGACACTCTTAATACAAAGCAATAGTATACGTGCCTGGGGAGGGCGGGGAGGGGGAGTGGTGAAGGGGAACGAGGGCGGGGTGGGGATGGAGGGAGGAGGAGTGTGTGAGTGGGGAAAAGGATGGAGGGGGAGTGTGACGGAGGAGGAGTGTGAGGGAGGGGTAGGGATGGAGGGGGAAGTGTGACGGAGGGGGGAGTGTGACGGAGTGGTTGAGTTGCCAGCGAGACATTCAATTTATTACGTTCCTGTAGGAGCTCAGAAGCCCCGGAGAGCCGCCCGTCGTGACCGCTATGTCCTCCCTCACTTCCTTCCTGTGGTATCTCAGGTCCTCCTCCTCCAGGTATCCTCCTCACACCCCCTCAGGAGCCACAGAGATCTCCACCCCAGTCTTGTTCCCCCGCTGGTAAGTTAACTCATTCAATGGTCTTTTAAATGTTAATATTATGTAGTTTAATAAGACAGAGACGTTCATCGTACTTGTGTTGACAGATAATCTTCTCGTAACTCAAGTAAAAGGTTATTTGAGGGTGTGTTAGTAACGGTTTCCTCCAAACTCTGTAGAGGGACGAAGCTCTGATAATTTATCGAGTGAGTCACAGGACCAACAAAGGACGTGTCTCTTAGTGTCCTTGTGAGAGGTGGCCGAGGGGTGACCTTCCCTGGCCGAGGGGTGACCTTCCCTGGCCGAGCGTGTGACTGTGACATGGTATAGCGGGGAGAGATGGTGTTGGGTGTTTGCTAAGCTACAGCACAATACTCACAGTCTTCGCCGCTGCTCCCGGGTAATCGTCGGCCATATTGCCCCGTGAGGTGAGTGGTGCCGCGCGCGGGAGTGAGTCCGCCCGCAAGGCAGGAAAAACTGCCGCCGCACGCGAACGCTATTACCTGCCTCACCGCAAACTTCTCCTTGGTGCTCAGTGTAACACTCGCTGATGCTCCCTCCTCTACTCGATATCATTACAAACAGTGATTTACAACTTTTTCACAAATTACCGCAGGCTCTATGACGGTCTGTAACGCACCAGTCTTATGAGGGAATGAGTCCTTGAGGAGAGGTAGTAGCCCCGTGAGGTGTGGCGGAGGTGTGAAACATTGTGGAAGACTGTGAGCGGCGGAGGAACACTGAGGGACGCGGGTCAAAGATCGCACACTTCAGCGTAATCAGTTTTCCTGAGTTATTTCCTGGAATGCCGCTGGCTGCTCGGCAGTATGGTGCTGCTGTTACTGCTACTGTGGTGGTGCTGCTGTTACTGTTGCTGTGGTGGTGCTGCTGTTACTGCTGTTACTGTTGCTGTGGTGGTGCTGCTGTTACTGCTGTTACTGCTGCTGTGTTGCTGCTGTTACTGCTGCTGTGTTGCTGCAGCTGCTGTTTGTCTGATTCTGTTGATGACTTGTCACTGCTCTTGGTCTGTTACTACTGATGATCTGTTACTGTTGTGGCTCTGTTACTATCACAACTACTGTTACATTATTGCTTCTAATATAATCACTAACCCTGAACTCCACTAGCTGCCTACGACCTTAACTTGACACAACGATAATAATTAAGCTTACTACCGAAGCTCTTAACGACCTAATGAGATATAAATACAACGACTGGTCACCTTTACGTGTCCTTATGGGTATCGTGGGCATTTTCCTGCCTCTGGATGACCTCTAGAAGACCCCTGGCTATGGCACTCTTACCCAGGGCCAGAATTCTTAAAGGTTCGCAGGTACAGTGTTTTTCTTTTAAGCTGGAAATGTGGAAATGTTAAGAGTGCACGGGTCAGCTGAAGATTAGCCCCTCCCAGCTTAATTCATCTTAATATTAACCATTCTGAAGCTAACCTAACCTAACCTAACCTAACCTAACCCAACCCCTTACCCATCATGACCCCGTCCCTTCCTCCTTCGTCATGATCCCCTTCCTTCTTCCCCTCCATGACCCCGGCCCTTCTCCCTCTCCTCCTCCTCCCTCCGTCATGACCCTTCCTTCCTCCCCTTCCCCCCGTTATGCCCCCCCCCCCCCATCCTCCCCTCCCACATGACACGTTTCCTGGCCGTGTGTTACCGCCGGGGTCGTGACGTCAGGGTCAAAGGTCAGGCCACTGCTGGAGGTAATTTCATTGTAATTTTCCATCTTAAGAACAATTTTACAAAACGGTGATTTCGACCTCATAGTGACTCCGACGGCCTCAGGGTTTTGACTTATTACTTCGACCTGAAGGAAGACACGGGCGGCGGCCATCTTGTTCCTGGAGGAGGAGTAGGGAAGGGAAGATAGGGAGGAAGGGAGGGAGGGAAAGAGAGGCACGAAGGGGAGAAAGGGAGGGTTTGAGGGAATAAAGTCGGTGGGAAGGAATAGGGGAGGAAGGATGAAAGGAAGGAAGGATTATTGGAGTAGGGAGGGAGGGATTAGAGGAGGGAGGGAGGGATTAGAGAAGGGGAAGGGTTTAAGGGAGGGAACAAGGAGGGGTTGCCCCGTGTCAACGTTGCACCACACACAAGAACACGCTGTTGGTTGGTGGGGTCGCGGGGGCCATGCGTCGCGGGGTAGTGACAGTGCGCATGCGCCGTCACCATTAACCTTGTTTGTTAGACGAGTCTTTCACCTCGGTTAGCGACTTAATAACGCGGGTAATGGCCGCTCAACGACGTAATGGTCCTCGGAATTGAGGCGACGGCGGCGGCCCTGATTTTCACCCGGGAACGTAAATCACCCGCTGGGGGAAGAGGTTTTATTAACGGGAAAAACATTCACTCACTCACCCAGGGCAATACTGCCATCAAAGCTGGAATTGGGGGCTGGGGGGGGTGGGGTCTCGTTACTGCCATATGGAAGACCAAACACATGAACCACAACACGTCTGTATGGCTCTCATTAAACTGTATACAAATGAAGAATAATAACAACAACTACTTCTTGAGTCACGTCTTCGCTACAGCTAAAGAAAAAATATTAACCTTTGATACATTAACAAAACTCAACTGTTTAATTATGATTCGTTGTTTATAATCAGAAATGTTTAATAACGCCTCAGTCAGTTCAACCTTCAGGAGCGTCGCCAAGTTGTTTACTGTGTGAGGTAGGCCCCCCTCCCCCCGGCTGAGGAACCTTATTGTTTTCTTTCCTCGTGTCTCAGGTGTATTATTAACACTTGTTTTTGCTGTTCCTTGTGAGGGATGAGGGACTAGTTTTTGTTAATGTAACTTTTAGGTTCCGAGACATTAAACTGTGTGCAGAGTTACAACACCTTTAGTATTTACAAGAGAAACAATTATTTACCAACATACATTCTTTTCACTTGGTTACACAACGCACTCATAAGGGATGTGTTTCGTTATTGGTGATTTGGGCATCGTGTAACAAGTCTCCTGTATCTGTAAATTACAAAGAAATAACAAAAATAACAGGTAATTTATCACTGCACTAAGGGGAAGATGTTTCAAGGTAGGATTAATTATGTCTCCGTTCAGGTATTTCTTCCCATAGTGAGGATTTTGCTGTTGGTTCATATAGTGTTTGTATAGTGCCTGAAACACCATACACCCTGTCTATCCTACATACCGTGGTGGTGGTGGTGGTGGTGGTGGTGGTGGTGGTGGTGGTGATAGTGGTGGTGATGGTGGTGATGACAGCAACATTATTAGTAGTAGTGATTATCAAGCCCTCCCTCTTACCTCCTCCTACCTCCTTTCTTCCTCCTCCCCCCCACTTCTTCTTCTGCCCCCCTTCTCCTCCCTCCACCTCCCTCCCTCCTCCTCCCCCACCTCCCTTCCCTCTCCTCCTCTTCCACCTCCTTCCTTACATAACCCCTCCCCCCACCCCTACCCCCTCCCACCCCACCCCCACAATAACTACCCCTCAGAGGAAATGTCGGGTAATTCACTGACACTGTTATTGCATACTGCAATCAACCAACCGACCAACTAGTACCCAAAAAAAAACAGCTCGCAATCACCAGCTACATAAACTGGCTACATAATGGCGCACATATTTCACTTTGTGGCGTCTCAGGAGTGACTTTGCCCTGAACATAAGGAACAGGAATTTAATATGAGAAGGGTTTTACACACACACATACACATACTAACATATATATACATACACATACGCACACATATACACACACACACATACACACACACACACACACACATAACGAAACCTGAAGGACTTATTCTTGTTTGTAAAATTATATAAAATTTGTTATGAATATACTTTTGTGGCTTAGAAACTTTACATTACTTCATATTTATTCTTTTATTTTTATTTCTTTTACAAAGTATTAGTAATTGGATTTTTGCTTTTTTTGTTATTTTTTTTATTACTTTCTTCTTGTGTTCACTCGGGTCGATATATAATTTTTAAAAAGTTTTGATTGAAATTATATAGTTTGTATTATTTTCATTCGGGAATTATATATACTTTTTGTTATAATTTGCTTATATTTTTATTTTTGTGGTTCAATAATTATTTACCTCTTTGATTATAGAGTTTTTTGGGGGTATAATTTCTATATTCTGGGAGGACAATTATATACTGTATATTGATAATATTTTGTTCAAGATATAATTTTTTTCGGTTATAACACCTTACTAATGCTACTATCACCACTGACACCATAACACCACTATCACATTAACACCACACTATCACCACATCTGACACCTCCAGTTACTTCTCTCATTGGCACCACATTTAACACCATGGCACTATAACACACCTTTATCATGACACTACACTTAATACCTACCTACCTCTCCCCTTCCTCAGTGACACTCCAACCTGGCACTCCATCCCCCCCTTCAGTGGCACCCAACCCCTCCCCACTCACTAGCACCCCTCTTTCTTCTCAGTGTCACCCCACCTGTCACCCCTCTAGCCCCCCCCTCCTCACTTTCACCAGCAAGACACCACTCATCAACTCTTGTGTGAATTACTGAATGTTACCTTGTTATGTTGCAACACTCTGGTGACCACCCCACTGATGCAACCTTCTGCCAGTGTCCAGTTGTTTGTTGCTGTAGACGAGGCAGAGTGGCGTGAGGAGCTGGTTGGGGGAAGTTAGGCACCGCTAGATGTCACTAATGTACGGTCTTGATAGTTGAGATTCTTTGACGATAACTTCTCTCAACCTAACCTAACCTCAACACATCTCATCTTTCAACACTACAACACAACATTATGGTATTGTGTTGTAAGGCATTTTTGGTAACATCATGCATCAATGTCTCTTCCTCTACTTAATCAACAGAACTCTACGCTCGCCAGGTATTTCTGTTCTCTACACCTGAAGCACAACAAAGTCTGGGAAGCTGAAGTTATTCCGTCTATAATCTACAAACAAATGCCCATCGAACACGTCCTTATCCTTTCTAAGCATTCCAACTCCGTGTGATCTTCTCTAACACTCTTCCTTCATCCTGGAAATTACCCTTTGTCCAGTCTATTCTCGCCTCCATAAAGGATTTAATTCTCTCCCTTCACCTGCCGTCCCTATACCTGTAACGTCGTCCATTTATATAGACATAAGTTTATCCAATCACTCGTATATCATTCCTCTGTTAGGTAACCCAGAAGTCCGTCTAAACATTATACCATAACGCCCTTGAACAAAACAAAGTCGATAGCAACGCGAGGAACAAATAACCTTGTTACTTTCAACGCCTCCATGATAAAAAGAAAAAAAATATTACTGTTTATTCGCAAATATAATCATTTCTCGCCACCACTTGTCATTCAGTAATACCCGTTATATCAGCCACTAGTGTCAATATCCTTGATCTTACTCTGTAGGTGTTAATCTTCTCTACAATGACTACAATCCCAACACCACAAAGAATTCGTCTGAAGGAAGATTAAGGTTATCTGATTGTTTTCGTCTACTCCGGCCTCCTGTGTAATATCATATTCATTGCAGTAGCCACATCCTCCCCCAGATGGAAACGTACTGTAATAAGTAGGGTGGTGGTGGCGCTCCCTACACCCGTAACTTGTCACCTCTATACGATAAACAATCTGAAGACTAGGAATTAAGGAGATGATTGTTGATTGTGATATTTTCCATCACTTCTGCATTACTTCATATTTATTGTTTATATAGTTCTATTCTCCATTCCTATATCGTCTGTATTACTGTATTATAGTAAAGTGGCCGACAGTACACTCAACCGCTGTCACTCCCTAGTTCCCGGGATCGAACGAGTAACCCTAAGGACGGGAGGCGAGATCCTGTATCCACTCGGCCACCGTAGCTCTAATTTCTAAATTTGTATAGTATTATTCTAATTACACACACACACACACACACACACACACACACATACACACACACATACACACACACACACACACACAGGAACTCTGGTAAGGTGTTCCTGCTGTACCGTCATTATGAATTAAGAACACACCAGGTAGCCACAGAATATGATGATCGTGTCTTCCTCAGCGCTGCCTAGAGATTAATATTTCCTCGCGGTCTACACCATCAAGATCTAGCAAAACGCAATTTTCCTGTCGGTCACACAATAGGAAAAGCGGAAGTTAATCTCTGTGAGCGTCTTGGTGGAGGTGACTGCCGGGCCCAGGCTTAACAAAGGGACGAGAACCCTTAACAAACTTGTCTTTAAGGTGACAGAGTCATTCACATTTTGGGCCGCCCACACAACTACCGACTATTTCCCGGTTCCGCTGTGGATTCCCTGCTTCCTCCTCCTCATCTATCACAGTTACAACTAATGGGGCGAGCTGCTGCCGCCTGACAATCCGTATTTATGGCGCTCATCCATTTACGCCCTTAAACGTTTAACTGGGTTAATGATGCATTGAATTACCTCAGTCTTAAAGGTGTCATAATTAGACAGAGACTAGATATACCTGTGCTCCATCTTTAAGTGAGTTTAGGCATTTCTTATCTCCAGTTACGAGAAAAGTTTGAGAAGTGTGTAATGTGGATCAAGGAACAGTGTGTTTACTTTATAGTTCCGAGTTAGACAAAGTTAGTTCGTCATCCTTCTCTTGTTGTCCGGCAAAAAGTGAACAGTCGTATGTTATTTTGAGAAAGGCCAGTTAACAATCACTGGAAACCCGACAGTTACTGGACACCCAACAGTCACTGGACACTCAACAATCACTGGAAGCCCGACAGTCACTAAACAGTCACATTCCACCTGCTGAAGAAGTATAACAGCCTATGAACCACATGAAGCAAACTATCAATAATTAATTCTACAAGAGCCACACACCACCAAGAGGAGCCAGCGACTCACACCATCAACTCCCAGCAGAGGAAACTTTTGGTATCTCTAAGAGTAAAGAGTTCAATGGCTCAGACAAAAGATGGTATTGTGTATCTGTTGAATGAAGGGAAATATAACGTGGATTGTAGGTCAGTATCCCAGACCCTTCCACCGTCACCCTCAACACATACTTAGAGTGTGTTGGTAAGGGTGTTGGCAAGTGTGTTGGTAAGTGTGTTGGTAAGGGTGTTGGTAAGGGTGTTGGTAAGTGTGTTGGTAACTGTGTTGGTAAGTGTGTTGGTAAGTGTGTTGGTAACTGTGTTGGTAAATGTGTTGGCAAGTGTGTTGGTAAGGGTGTTGGTAAGTGTGTTGGTAAGTGTGTTGGTAAGTGTGTGTGTGGAGGTTTGACATCAACACTCAGTATCTCATTATGTCTATAAATATCTTAACAGTTTATTTATCTTATATTAAGCTTCTAGATATGTTTATTAATCTTATTATATTACGTTACCTCCCAGAGTCTGTATAAAAGAAACATTTTAACTCGGTGGCTCTTAACTTATGTTGTAAATTATATCTTACTTTATATTTTGTTCTGCTTCTGAATGATGACATGTATGACCGACATAAGTGCGACATTTGCACAATCTTTCTATGTGAAGCTTAGTAATAGAAGTGAAATGTTTAGATTCACAACCAGTTCATGAATTGGTGGTCTCATTAATTACACCTGGACGATGAGAGAAGGAAAAGGTGATTTATTATATCAAGGTCAATATTGTTAGAGATTCGTACGTCATTTGTTTCTACCTACGAGGCTAAGATGGAGGTCAGTACAGCATCGAATTTTCGCTACTAAGAATTTACCCAAATCTGAGGCGTTCTGTATTCAGGGGCAGAGAGTCCTGGCCCTGACCCTGAGCTGCTGTGGGAGTAACAACAGTTAAGTATATTGTCATAAAAAAAATCAGGTCTCCACAACACAACACAACACAACACAGTCTTAGTGGCCATAAATCTGTATAATAATTACACCAAAATAATAATTACGGTACATGTCTGATATAATGTCGTGTCGTGACCATCCAATCGATCGTCCTTTGTTTTTTGTTTGAGTTAAAGTGTTTACAACTCCTGGACGGGCGACGGGGAACACAAGGTTATGCGGTCACACTTGAAGCCCTAGACAGACTCACCGGCCTCGAACGTTTTTAAAATCCCGAGAACGACTCAACACTCAAGGGGGCAGACTCACACTCCAACCTATAGACTCTTAAGCCAGGAAGCCTCTAGTCCGAAACGTCCATGACCGTAAAGCCCATCAGACCCGAGGTGAGGGTGGCTTTAGGGTGACGTTCGTGTCGTTCATGAGGGGGGGGCTTTTACCGTGCTTGTGCCGCTCCATGACCCACAGCTCCTATACATGTGGTTTGCCGCACGCACACTCACGTCTCGCTGAGCACCACAAGTTTGAAATGTAATTGAGATCTTTTCTTTTTTCTCTGTTGATTTTAGTTTTTTTTTTTTTAATGTTGCTGAAGATAAAGTATTAACTATTTATTACCAGGTTCAATTAAACAGGGGAAGAATTTTATAATGAGTTATGTTTACTTAAGGAAAATACCTAATAAAATTAATGTCTAAATGGTTTGATTAAGAGTTAAACCATCGTCGTCAAAGGGCTAAATCATTCTCCAGAGGGTTAACCCATCGTCCTTAAAGGATTAAAACATCGTCCTCAAAGGGTTAAACCATCGTCCTCAAAGGGTTAAAAAAATCGTCCTCAAAGTATTAAAACATCGTCCTCAAAGGGTTAAACCATCGTCCTCAAAGGGTTTAAGCTATTCTTCGGTGATGTAAGTGCAGCGTCCATTCCATTCAAGAGAAATCAAGAAAAAAATAAGTTCAAGAGCGAATTTAATATCTCTTAAAGTAGCTGACCGGAGGGAATCAACTGAGAGCTGTTACAGTAATGTATCATAATAACCCACAAAGACAATGAAACGGCTTGATTTTTTTTTTTACCCCAGCGGTCTCTGTTGACGTCATCACCGTTTGTTTACCATCGCCATTGGTGACGTTGGTGAATCCGGTTTTGCGAACGACTGGGAAATCCGCATCGAAGGACGGATATATAGAAATGACGATTTGCATGAAAGACCATCCATCATTTCGTAAGACATATTCGAAATTTATTTATGTTTTGAGAAGTTAATTCACTCAAACTTTAATGATAAAACTAACCTAACCTATCCTAATGTACTACATAATCAGTCTTACATTACTTAAAATATGGAGACAATCAACAAATTGATACTTATTGGCCATTGACGTCGAGCAAGATACCGTCACGACCCGCTACATGGTCAATAATGTCACCGCAAGAGACGGTACGTAGCACTATGACGTCACGTAGCACTATGACGTCACGGCCCGCTGCTCACCCCACCTAGTGAGTCATGGCCAACTTACAAAGACGCCAATTACTAGTAAAATGCGTAAAAGGCTCGAGATTTACCTGCAGGTGTTCATGCTTCGACTATGTCCTCCATACTAGTAATTTATGGTAAAATCTGAACGGTGTTACTTCGACGATAGGGTACAGCAGCCTCCACACGTTCATTGTATCACATGAAGATTAACCCCCCTTGTTGGGTTGGGTTGGATTAACGACAGAATAAAATATTAACTTAAGTCAACAACAAAACCAATCACCATATTTACTTTTGATTAATTTAATTTAATTTTTCCAGACTGTGAGGAAGACTGAAGGACTTGACTGTGAGTGTTACTTAAGTTATACTGTTGTGACTGTCACCCGTGTGTGACTGGTTACTATTGGCCCTGTGTGACTGTTGTGACTGTCTCCTGTGTGTGACTGACTGGTTGCTGTTGGTTCATTATGGTACTTAGTAAATACAGTTAACCCCAGTTTATACAGTTTTCAGTACAGCATTGCCACAGTTTAAATATATATATATATATATTTATATATATATATATATATATATATATATATATATATATATATATATATATATATATATATATATATATATATATATATATATATATATATATATATATATATATATATAACCTTCATCCCCAGCCAGATACATTACTGACCTGACTTTGATATTAGTGTGAGTCAGGCAGGAACCTAACCTAACCTAACCACTACACCAAAGTCTCACCCTCCTCTCGTGTCCCCAGACCAAGCATACAGCAACTCATGTCCTCGTACAACTCTTCATCCTTTGGGGAATGATCTTACGACACACCAGGACATTTTTATGGGAATTTTTGACAATTTATTACCAGACAAAAGATGCCAGTGATTGGGTATATTAATGTCTCTCTCTCTCTCTCTCTCTCTCTCTCTCTCTCTCGTCTACCCTGTTACCAGCGTGCCATTGATGTCGACGCTAATGCTTGAAGATAGCGTGCTTGAGTGGGAAGTTATCTGCCTCTTGCTCCTGTCAGTTTAAAGATAAAAGAACTATCTTAATTTTCTTTATGTTTTGAATCTTTTACTGACTTACTACACCTTCATGTCTTAAATATAAAAGATACTAGGTAAAAAAAATCTGCTTATTATGTCATGACGATTTTTTGTTCTTCTTTTATACGTAAAGAGTTAAATCTTCTCTAAACTATCATGTTAATAAATACAAATGACCCAATTATAATGACGAAGTTGAACCATTTTGAGGTCATTCACTTGGTCATAATCTGTTACTGTGGTTATTTATGTTCTCTCCCTGAGTCCTCTAATGACCCTTGGTGGTATAGTGCTGTGTTAACTACCAGCTGTGAGGTGTAGTGATTCTGTCTAACTATGCATACAACAATAAAACAGTACAAGAATATTTTAAATCATGATATATTCTTCTGACATCAGTACATTTATTTAACTTCTTCATCAAACTCTCTACGACTGTTTTATGTATCTCAGTGGCTTCCTTCAGCGACTTGAGGATGAGACTTCGGGGTTATGATGAGACAGATAGAGCCTCGTCTCTTAGGGCCAGAGCCGTGTTGTAGTGCGGCTGGTTCAGTTGCTCTAAGTCACTGTTGTCAATAGAGAAAAATTTGTGGGCTGGTACATTGTCAAGGGGCAGTGGTAGTACACGATCTATAGTGAGGGTTAGGTTAGGTTAGGGTAGGTTAGGTTAGGGTAGGTTAGGTTAGGGTAGGTTAGGGTAGGTTAGGTTAGGTTAGGTTAGGTTCTTTTAAGCGAGCGGTGAGGTAGTCTAGCAGTATAGGATCCCAGTAATGGCCCCAAGTCTCGTTGTCCATTACGATACTTAGTTAGAGTTGGTGGTGGCGAAGCGGTGTGGTCCTGCACTATATTAACCGGACATCCCCCCCCCTCCACCCACCCCCCAGAGTTCGACATCCGGTTAATGGTTCAAGTGTCTAACGGAATGATGAATTTTAACCGGATAATCTGAATAACAAGAGTTCATCATATCTAAGTGTTGACGCCATCTTTTATTAGTCTCTCTACAGTGATAAAAAAAATAGCAGTTCCGTTTATTTTCAGTCATTTTCTAACACCAGAGAGAGGGAGAGAGAGAGAGAGAGAGAGAGAGAGAGAGAGTAAATCACCGTCATTATCCGTATTTCATGTATATTTTTACTGTTATTATTGTTATTATTACCCTTCACTCCCGGTCACTCATACAACTCACATTTCCATCATTAGAAGATAAAGGTGAGTGACTGAAGGCTACACGTCACTCACCTCAGGCAGAACAGTCATTCAAGAAAGAACAATCAGTGAACAGTTTTATCTAAGTAAATAAACAGGAGAACAATAACAAAAACACTTAATAGAATGATAAAGTTGATGATATAAATTGATCTTTATTTGGTTATTTTCATCTTGAACAATAAACTTATGATAGAAAGTAACATGATGGACTATGACGGATATTATATAGTGGTGAAGGTTAATCTCTGTCTGTCTGTCTGTCTGTCTGTCTGTCTCAATCAACCGTTCCTACCTCCAACACATTACTCCTAAAACTGTTCAGGGGGTACACACACACACACACACACATACACACACACTGTACACCTCATTATCATTTCACGCAAAAACTAACCATGGTGTAAATTATCCTGTGTTGAGCTGCGGTGCTAAACTACTACTGAAATGAGAGAGAGAGAGAGAGAGAGAGAGAGAGAGAGAGAGAGAGAGAGAGCAAAAACAAATTAGGATTTTCGGTCTTAATGGTAGACTGGAGAAGGTCGACAACGGTATAGTTAACTTTCTCTCGTAATGATAAAAAAAAGAACATAAAATCCCTTTAAGAAATCTTCCACATTACGTAGAGGAATTATGGTTGATGACAGGTTCCAACACTCCGCTCCTGTGTGCTGCAGTGGTTTGTTTACAAGAGGGTGTTGTTATGTCCTACTGAATACTACAGGTTTCTTGGTAAGTTTAGTAATTGATATGTATATAGGTTTAAATATAATAGATACAGGCTGATAAACACACACACACACACACACACACATACAGACAAAGAAAACAAACAAACAAAAAACTGCCAAACAAGCAAAGACTAAACAACAAAAATAGACGAACTGAACAAAGTTACAAATATTTTTGTTTATTATAAGAGGCGTTGCTTAGCGCCCCCCCCCCTCCCTCCCCCCCTCGGGTAACACACACTTCCGCGGCCTGACCTCAGCCCTGGAGGTCAGGTATTGGTCGCCTCACCTGTAGTTTACCTCCAGCAGGAAGTAGTAATTGTCTTTGTTATGAAGTATTTGGGGGGGTATGAGGTTGAGGGAAGTGGAGGTAGAGGTAGAGGGGAGGGGGAAGTGGAGGTAGGGGAAGGAAAAGTTGAAGGGGTTAGAGATAGGAAGAGATAGAAGATGGGGAAGGGGGAGGGTGGAAAGGGAGGAAGAAGAGGGAGGGTAATGGGAGGGATAGGGGGAAGGGAGGGAGAGAAGAGGTGACCTATGGTGTCATTTGTGGCTGCGGGTTCCTCACTGCCACGCTCCCTCCTGGTCTCTCACCTGACCTCTCACCCTGACCTCCTCACCCCTCACCTGCGGCACTACACAAAAGAAGAGGGGTCAGAGAGAACTATATCTTGTAGACCCTCTTCCCCCTCTCTCCTCCCCTCTCTTTCCCCCTCCTCCCCTCTCTTTCCCCTCCTCCCTCTCTCCCCCTCCTCCCTCTTTCTCTCCCTCTCTCTTCTTCCTCATACCTCCTTTATTTCCATCCCTTTCCTCCCTCTTTCTCCTCCACCTTCCTTTCCTCCCTTCCTTGTGATAGGGTGACTGACTGAAGGTGTTATCATCACTACCAGTCACCATAACTGTATCCCTTACTGACTGAAGGTGTTATCATCACTACCAGTCACCATAACTGTATCCCTTACTGACTGAAGGTGTTATCATCACTACCAGTCACCATAACTGTATCCCTTACTGACTGAAGGTGTTATCATCACTACCAGTCACCATAACTGTATCCCTTACTGACTGAAGGTGTTATCATTATCACCATAACTGTATCCTTACTGACTGAAGGTGTGTCATCACTACCAGTCTAACTGTATCCCTTACTGACTGAAGGTGTTATCATCACTACCAGTCACCATAACTGTATCCCTTACTGACTGAAGTGTTATCATCACTACCAGTCACCATAACTGTATCCCTTACTGACTGAAGGTGTTATCATCACTACCAGTCACCATAACTGTATCCCTTACTGACTGAAGGTGTTATCATCACTACCAGTCACCATAACTGTATCCCTTACTGACTGAAGGTGTTATCATCACTACCAGTCACCATAACTGTATCCCTTACTGACTGAAGGTGTTATCATCACTACCAGTCACCATAACTGTCTACCTCACTTACAAATGTTTACAATATATTTACATCTGTACCGAAGAGAAGTATTTACAGCTTTTAAGGTAAAATATATATTCCCCATTAAATCTTTGTTCAACTTTAAATTTGATTGACTTTGGATATACCGCCACGTGTAGATAGCTATAGACGCCTTATGGAAGTATAATCCATTGAGATATTTTATGTGTTCCTTACCAATATACTTTGAATATACGATCGTTCTTATGATTTATTACCCGCCATTTGGGTCGCTAGAGGTGGACCAATCGTTTGACTTCCGCGTATCGTTTGACTTCTACCTCCACACATGAGAACTTTTTTTGACGTAAGTTTAATCTGTTGTTAAATGAAAAAATAAACTGTGGTTGATAGTATGGCCAAGATCCCAATTGCAACTCATGATACCACTCAGAGCAGCAAGCAAGTAGAAGATGTTTTTAACCAACTGGAAAACTTTTAAGTTGAATGATGTTTCTACGAATGATGGAGGTGAAGTTTTAGATTTTTAAAGTTTTCACGAGTTAAACTTTCACATGATGGCTGTGATCCTTACATCAATAAGTAATAGAACTTTAATCTACGCAGCGAGTAGGGAGGTGACCAACAAGACCATGAATCAATCAGACATCTCGAGGGTGGTATCAGATGAACACAGTAAACTCGAACTTGTCAAGAACCTTACATGAGTGTCATTCCTCTACGCTCATTGTTTGTTACGTAATCCTTAACCAAGACGGAAGTATATTCAGACAGACAGACAGACAGACGTAAATCATATATGTTGTGGCAGCATTAAAAAAATCTATCATTACAAAACAACAATAAAAACAACACCAAAATACAGTAATAACAGCAACTAACAGAAGTACTTAAGTGGTAGCGACAGTAGCGACAGTACCCTACATAAAACACAGGTATACTTTCTTACATCTTGACTACAAGTGAAAGAATTACAGCAATACATACAACAACTCAGACTGTAATCCCGCGAGAGTTTACAACACTTCTTAATGTTGACTTTTCTTCCCCTGTGACGTAAATACTATCTTGGTTTCTCCTGTATTTTGAGAAAGTATTTTTTGTTATTTAGTGATGGAGTGTTTGTGCAGGTGGCAGCTTTTACTAATTATTTTCCATCTAATACCTGTAATGGGATTTTTTTATTCCGTTTTTGTTATTGGGAAGATTTTTATTTTTCCTGAGGGGGGGGAGGGGTTTGTAGTTTAGTGTAGTGTCATCACCACTAACTCAAAATAGTGTGTGTGTGTGTGTGTGTGTGTGTGTGTGTGTGTGTGTGTGTGTGTGTGTGTGTGTATGTGTGTGTGTGTGTTTATTTTTAACATTACCATTTCACTTGTTCTTGTTACACCGTTGCTGGAGTCATTACCAGGTGAGGGTGTTGACCTTACCCCCTCACCTCCCCCACCTTCACCCACCCACCCCTCCCCACGCCCATCCTCACCCTCACCTCCCCACCTTCACCCACCCACCCCTCCCCACGCCCATCCCTCACCCTCCACTCCCTTACCTTCTACCTATTTCCTCACACATTTACGAGTCAACACAAACTATTATATAAGTACTCTCCACTAACCCCTTGAGGCACTGGTCTATAATGGAAATATTTAATTCACTACATAATTATTTAGCCTAAGTTTTATTACCCGGGAGAATTATTCACATAAAAGAAATATTTCCGGTCATAAAATTTCCTCAAAAACCGCCATTTTTCTTCGCTAGGTTGTCCGTGTGTGTTCAGGAGGCCATATTGATTTGCATTTGTCCGTCCGTTCATCTGTCGTCTTTGTTTAGATATTTTATACTTATTCATCTAGAAAGTTCTGTTACTTAACCACTCATCAGGGTAGTTAGGCCACAACCACTCATCAGGGTAGTTATGCCACAACCATTCATCTAGAAAGTAATTTTACACATTTCTTGTTGGTCCTCTCAGGCTTCACTCACACACACATAATTACTTTTTTCTCTGACTTTCTCTCCTTCACCTCGCTGGCACTCTGAGGCGAGGGTTAATTTTCTTCTTCGTGGTGATAGATGAACCCCAATTCGAACCCGTTCTCGCCCTCAAACAACTACACGAACCCTTGAATCCACGAACCCACGAACCCAAAAACACCCGAACCCACGAACCCTCCAACCCATGAATCCCCGAACCCTCTTTCAATCTACCATCAATAATGACACCTTTCATCCGTGATTTATGCCAGCCATTATAACCATCAGAAAGTTTTGTACTGATGGATGAGGTATATATATATTTTCCTAATACAGATGATCATCGTTGTGGGTGATTTATGCGTATCAGATTGTGTGGTAGAGTCACGAACCTTCATTCTCTTGGCAGGTGAGATGGTGATCATGATGCCGCAGCCATTTTGTCAGAACCTTGCGGGACGCTCAATAACAAAACTAAATGAAGCTTTACAAGTCAAGTATAGTCTCACCATGCTGACACGGAAGATGAGACTCACACCCTCTTAGCATGACGCCTCTCCCTATCTTTCGTAGATCTGCATGGCCTAAGGCTGAAAGTAGAGACATCACCTCAGCCAATTTTCCTAAGGGTCGTTTGATGAAAAGTTGAGTCTAATAACGTCACCACATCATCCAAGGCTCTGTAATTCCTCGTGGTTCAGGGCTGAGTCCAAGGGCAGCATCACACTATCTCCAGTTCCCCAGGTCCTCGCGGTTCAGGGCTGGGTGAGAGGGTGGTAGGGCGGAGATTAAAAATTTTCCCTCACGCAACATACCCCTTGGGGAACCTCGAAGCTGCTGTACTATGATTTAAGACGCGTGAACTAAACGTGACCACGGGAGAACATAGCGTCTGTTTTCATCCTCCCCATACTTGTGATGACAGGTGTTTGAACAGAGTAAAACGATTCCCCAGAACAGAAATTTATATCATAGTCAAACATGAAGTAAATCTTGACGAGAGAGAGAGACCATCTGGCTCACGACGCCCACCTGTCCTCATTCGCTTTATGGCAGCGCTCATTACCGCTTCTCGTAACTAAGGTTTGTTCATGCCTTCTCCCTGGCAGGTTTATTTACCTATAAAAACCAGGAATATGATGATTTGGCGGCAATTAGTTGAGTCAAAGAATGTGTTTAACTGCTTCTCTGAGTGTTCTTGATGGCTAGGTTGAGGTTATTTCTCTCTCTCTCTCTCTCTCTCTCTCTCTCTCTCTCTCTCTCTCTCTTATACTCGTGTTGTTATATATATCTTACACCTTAACATAAATATAATATATTTTACTTGGAACGAATTGTGATTAATAAGCTACACTGATAGGAAAACAAATTTATTACGAAGATTGGCAAAAAAACACCAAATATTCCTTAAAAATAATAAAATAAACCAAATTATATACTTTGGTTATATAATTAGGGATGAAGGATAATAACAGAAATATTAATGGACAAAGTTGAGGGTAGGAGGGCCAGGGGAAGGCAGAGACTGGGATGGTGGATGAAATTAAAAAAGTGTGGTCACGTTGTTGAGTGAAGGGATGTGGTCACGTGTGGAGTGAAGGGATGTGGTCACCAAACCTCAGACATCAAAATGATACTTTGATTAATTGATTGAAACAAGATTGCGTTTCACTATGCATATGTCTGATTGCAAGTAAGTGTTCGATGTCTTCCGGGAACCCTTATGTATGTATGTATGTATGTATGTATGTATGTATGTATGTATGTATGTATGTATGTATGTATGTATGTATGTATGTATGTATGTATGTATGTATGTATGTATGTATGTATGTATGTATGTATGTATGTATGTATGTATGTATGTATGTATGTATGTATGTATGTATGTATGTATGTATGTATGTATGTATGTATGTATGTATGTATGTATGTATGTATGTATGTATGTATGTATGTATGTATGTATGTATGTATGTATGTATGTATGTATGTATGTATGTATGTATGTATGTATGTATGTATGTATGTATGTATGTATGTATGTATGTATGTATGTATGTGTATGTGTATGTATGTATGTATGTATGTATGTATGTATGTATGTATGTATGTATGTATGTATGTATGTATGTATGTATGTATGTATGTATGTATGTATGTATGTATGTATGTATGTATGTATGTATGTATGTATGTATGTATGTATGTATGTGTATGTATGTATGTATGTATGTATGTATGTATGTATGTATGTATGTATGTATGTATGTATGTATGTATGTATGTATGTATGTATGTATGTATGTATGTATGTATGTATGTATGTATGTATGTATGTATGTATGTATGTATGTATGTATGTATGTATGTATGTATGTATGTATGTATGTATGTATGTATGTATGTATGTATGTATGTATGTATGTATGTATGTATGTATCACCTGGAGGTTACAGGTTAATGAGGACAGGGGTCGGTGTACCTTGTCGACTCGCCGCAAAGGTTACAAAGTGTGGGTGGTGTACACGTCTCTCTCTCTCTCTCTCTCTCTCTCTCTCTGCCTCAGGGTTGGTCATTCAGGCGCATCATAACACACGTTCAGGGGACCACTTCCACGAGTCACTGTCGTTATACGTTCAGCTTTACTGAGTCTTCCGTCTGCGCGCGCACCTTCCCCCCTTCCTCCTTCCTCACCCCCTTTCCTCCTTCCTCCTTGCACCCCCCCTTTTCTCCTTCCTCCTTGCACCCCCTTTCCTCCTTCCTCCTTTTCCTCCTTCCTCCTTGCACCCCCTTTCCTCCTTCCTCCTTGCACCCCCCTTTCCTCCTTCCTTTCCCCTTCCCCCCTTCTCCATCCACCCCCCTTTACCCTTCACCCTCACAAATCCCTCCTCATCCCTCATTAACAATATCCTCACCGCCCTCACCTCCCTCACACTACACCTCACCTCCCTCACACTACACCACACCTCCCTCACACTACACCTCACCTCCCTCACACTACACCTGTCTCACCATCTTATCAACATCTATAAGTGGAAATACCCGCTTGAGGTAAATTACACCCAAACATCCTCCACAGGCGAAGAAAAAAATACACAGTGCAAGTCAGTAAAGGCGGATGTTATGTTGAGTGAAGTACTTGTTTGTTAAGAAGTAAATTGCTAAGAGGGATCGTAACTTAGCTTGTCAAAAGGGATCGTAAGTCAATTGAAAATAAACAAAAAGTCAAGTGAGATGAAAGAAAAGCGCAGCGTAAGAAAGACAAATAAAAACACGGTATAACATTACAGAAAATTATCACTGAATATGACGCAAAATATAGCAGTGATTTTCTCTCTCTTGACGCACACTGCTACGACTTACGCTTGTTGCAGGTGCGTCAAATGTGTGCGTTATTATCACCTGTTCTGTACATCTCCTTCTCGTCCTCCCCCTCCTCCTCTTACTGCTACTGCTGCTACTGTTATTACTTCTGATGCTAACTGACTGCTATTATACTGCTACTGCTTCTACTATTACTGCTGCTCCTAACTGCTGCATCTGCTGCTGTTGCTACTTCTGCCATTGTCACTCCTCAAGTATCACAGATCATTCGTTCCTATCTACCACAGTCAGGGTAGTGGGGGATAGTCCTCCTTTGAATGTGCTTAGAGGGTGTCGATCAGATCAGGAACACGTGTAATGCCGTCTTAAGAGGGTAAACACGGTGTCTTCTTCAGGTGGTAATTGGTGGTAGTGGTAGGTGGTGGTGGTAGTGGTAGGTGGTGGTGGTAGGTGGTGGTAGTGGTAGGTGGTGGTGGTAGTGGTAGGTGGTGGTGGTGGTGGTAGGTGGTGGTGGTGCACACTTGTTTCCGGTCGATGGTTTGTTATGGTCGTAATCTGGTCTTTGGTGATACACTTAACCATAATTACTATGTGAGGGTGATTGTGTGTTGTTTGGTTCTTCTTCTTCTTCTTTTTCACTCGTCAGTCATCACCTGGTCACCTGTCAGTCATCACCTTGGTCACCTGTCAGTCATCACCTGGGTCACCTGTCAGTCATCACCTTGGTCACCTGTCAGTCATCACCTTGGTCACCTGTCAGTCATCACCTTGGTCACCTGTCAGTCATCACCTGGTCACCTGTCAGTCATCACCTTGGTCACCTGTCAGTCATCACCTGGTCACCTGTCAGTCATCACCTTGGTCACCTGTCAGTCATCACCTTGGTCATCACCTTAGTCCTTGGTCACCTGTCAGTCATCACTGGTCAGTCATCACCTTGGTCACCTGTCAGTCATCACCTTGGTCACCTGTCAGTCATCACTTGGTCACCTGTCAGTCATCACCTTGGTCACCTGTCAGTCATCTTGGTCACCTGTCAGTCACCTGTCAGTCATCACCTGGGTCACCTGTCAGTCATCACCTGGGTCACCTGTCAGTCATCACCTGGTCACCTGTCAGTCATCACCTGGGTCACCTGTCAGTCATCACCTGGGTCACCCACCATGGTCATCACCTTGGTCACCTGTCAGTCATCACCTTGGTCACCTGTCAGTCATCACCTTGGTCACCTGTCAGTCATCACCTTGGTCACCTGTCAGTCATCACCTTGGTCACCTGTCAGTCATCGTCGCGGTCACCTGTCAGTCATCACCTGGTCACCTGTCAGTCATCACCTTGGTCACCTGTCAGTCATCACTTGGTCACCTGTCAGTCATCACCCTTGTCACCTGTCAGTCATCACCTGGGTCACCTGTCAGTCATCACCTTGGTCACCTGTCAGTCATCACCTTGGTCACCTGTCAGTCATCACCTGGGTCACCTGTCAGTCATCACCTGGGTCACCTGTCAGTCATCACCTGGGTCACCTGTCAGTCATCACCTTGGTCACCTGTCAGTCATCACCTGGGTCACCTGTCAGTCATCACCTTGGTCACCTGTCAGTCATCACCTTGGTCACCTGTCAGTCATCGTCGCGGTCACCTCATCACTACCAAAACGCGAAAAAAGTAAGAAAAAATTCAATTCTGGCAATAAGATGAAATTACATGGGGAGACGTGCGTGACGAGGTGTTCCTGGTGGCGTTATGCTCCCCGTCCGCGCCTTCTTCAGTAGCGAGACAATTTTCCTCAGATTCGAACGCCATTATCTCATTCGATTGTGTTGTGATTTTCCTGAGTTTAATGTATTTTTTTTTAAAGTTTGTTTACGTTTTTCGTATGTGTTTAGTGAGGTATTATTATTATTATTATTATTATTAGTAGTAGTAGTAGTAGTAGTAGTAGTAGAGGTCTATATAAGGCCTGTACTGCGACGTGTCCGGTGAGGGGGGGAGTGAGGGATGGGGTGAGAGAGGGAGGCAGGAGGACCAGTGACCACGTAGTGAATTAACCATCTTGACAGCTCGTAAGATGACGTTTCCGCCTAATAGTTTTATAGTTGTAGATGGCAACTGTGCTGCTCTCTTATTGGCTGCCCGGTGAACCAATCAGCTACGTGGTTGTATGTCATGGTGTGTGCCGCCGCCAACACACGCACTTGTCAAGAGCTTTCCACCCATTGGTCATCATTGTGAGGAAGTTGTTTCAGTCATCCTCCTTTGGGGTAACTATAGCATACAGGCCTCATTAGCTTCATATATACCAAGTCTACGTTATAAACTGCCATTAACAAGACATAGAAGAGATTTATAGTTAGTTAATTGAGGAAGAATATAAGGTATTTTTCGCCGTAGTCACTGGCGTAGATGGTGACGCGACAGGTCCAGGAGCTTTGAACCCCAACTGTCATCTTCTTCTCAGTGGACGAACTCACAGACGGACGCGGTAGAATTTCAATAATTTACAAGTGATTTTGACAACTGATTCTCTGGAGTTGCTTAAGTCATCCAGTTACAACGTTTTTTTTTTAATTCCAGTCAGCGATAACAATTCATGTCTGAGCGTTTGAGTATAATGGCTCAAGAATGTCTACCTCAAGATGGCTGTTAGCGTCACTCAGGCCAGTATCATCGTCCTCCAGAGTCACGGGATAATCAATAAAACAGTTTTTATGGCACCCAAAAATCCAGACGACGTAAAAAAAACAGAGAAAAGAAAAGAGCATCATCGTGAGGTTGTTGTTATTATCTCATGCCTCGGGTCTAGATCCTACCTGTCTACCTGCCTGCCTGCCTACCTACCTGCCTGCCTGCCTACCTACCTGCCTGCCTGCCTACCTGCCTGCCTGCCTACCTGCCTGTCTACCTACCTGCCTGCCTGCCCACCTGCCTGCCTGTTCACCTGCCTGCCCACCTGTCTGCCTGTCCACCCGCCGTCCACCCGCCTGCCCGTCCACCCACCCGTCGCCCACCCCCCGCCCCGCCCACCCCCCCGCCCACCCACCTGCCTGTCTGCCCACCTGCCTGTCCACCTGCCCACCGCTGTCACCCACCCGCGTCACCCACCTGTCTGCCTGTCTACCTGCCTGTCCACTCCTGCCCGTCCACCCACCCGGCCCACCCCGTCTACCTGCCTGCCGCCCACCTGCCTGTCCACCCACCGCCGTCTACCCACCTGCCCGTCTGCCCACCGCCCGTCCACCCGCCTGCCTGCCCACCTGCCTGTCCACCCACCCATCTACCCACCCACCTGCCTACCCACCTGCCTGCCTGCCTACCTGCCTGCTCGCCTACCTGCCTGTCTACCTACCTGCCTGTCACCCACCTGCCTGTCTACCTACCTGCCTGCCTACCTGCCTGTCTACCTACCTGCCTGCCTGCCTGACTAAATGAAGCCAAACCACAAAACAACTTCCAAAACACCATCGAAAAAATGGTATTGAAATTCTACCTAACCTGATAGGTCTCGGCACTGAACACAAGGAACAATAGGTCTCCGGCACTGAACACAAGGAACAATAGGTCTCCGGGCACTGAACACAAGGAACAATAGGTTCTGGCACTGAACACAAGGAACAATAGGTCTCCGGGCACTGAACACAAGGAACAATAGGTCTCCGGGCACTGAACACAAGGAACAATAGGTCTCGGGCACTGAACACAAGGAACAATAGGTCTCTGGCACTGAACACAAGGAACACAGGGTCTCGGGCACTGAACACAAGGAACAATAGGTCTCCTGGCACTGAACACAAGGAACAATAGGTCTCTGGCACTGAACACAAGGAACAATAGGTCTCCGGGCACTGAACACAAGGAACATAGGTCTCCGCACTGAACAAAGGAACATAGGGTTTCTGGCACTGAACACAAGGAACAATAGGCTCCGGGCACTGAACACAAGGAACAATAGGTCTCCGGGCACTGAACACAAGGAACAATAGGGTCTCCGGGCACTGAACACAAGGAACAATAGGTCTCGGCACTGAACACAAGGAACAATAGGTCTCTGGCACTGAACACAAGGAACAATAGGTCTCCGGCACTGAACACAAGGAAATAAGGTTCCGGGCACTGAACACAAGGAACAAAGGGTCTCCGGGCACTGAACACAAGGAACAATAGGGTCTCCGGGCACTGAACACAAGGAACAATAGGTCTCCGGGCACTGAACACAAGGAACAATAGGGTTCCGGCACTGAACACAAGGAACACAGTCTCGGGCACTGAACACAAGGAACAATAGGTCTTCGGCACTGAACACAAGGAACAATAGGTCTCCGGGCACTGAACACAAGGAACACAGGGTCTCCGGGCACTGAACACAAGGAACAATAGGTCTCTGGGCACTGAACACAAGGAACAAGAGCTCTGGCACTGAACACAAGGAACAATAGGTCTCCGGGCACTGAACACAAGGAACAATAGGTCTCCGCACTGAACACAAGGAACAATAGGTCTCTGGGCACTGAACACAAGGAACAATAGGTCTACGGCACTGAACACAAGGAACAATAGGGTCTCTGGCACTGAACACAAGGAACAATAGGTCTCCGGACTGAACACAAGGAACAATAGGTCTCCGGGCACTGAACACAAGGAACAATAGGCTCCCGGGCACTGAACACAAGGAACAATAGGTCTCCGGGCACTGAACACAAGGAACAATAGGTTCGGCACTGAACACAAGGAACAATAGGTCTCCGGGCACTGAACACAAGGAACAATAGGTCTCGGGCACTGAACACAAGGAATTCAGGTCTCTGGCACTGGAAACACAAGGAACAATAGGTCTCCGGGCACTGAACACAAGGAACAATAGGTCTCTGGCACTGAACACAAGGAACAATAGGTCTCGGGCACTGAACACAAGGAACAATAGGGTTCTCGGGCACTGAACACAAGGAACACAGGTCTCGGCACTGAACACAAGGAACAATAGGTCTACGGGCACTGAACACAAGGAACAATAGGTCTCCGGGCACTGAACACAAGGAACATAGGTTCTGGCACTGAACACAAGGAACAATAGGTCTCCGGGCACTGAACACAAGGAACAATAGGTCTGCACTGAACACAAGAAATAGGTCTCCGGGCACTGACACAAGGAACAACAGGTCTACGGGCACTGAACACAAGGAACAATAGGTCTCCGGGCACTGAACACAAGGAACAATAGGTCTGGCACTGAACACAAGGAACAATAGGTTCACGGGCACTGAACACAAGGAACAATAGGTCTCCGGCACTGAACACAAGGAACAATAGGTCTCCGGGCACTACAAGGAACAACAGGTCTACGGGCACTGAACACAAGGAACAATAGGGTCTCACTGAACACAAGGAACAATAGGTCTCCGGGCACTGAACACAAGGAACAATAGGTCTCTGGCACTGAACACAAGGAACAATAGGTCTCTGGCACTGAACACAAGGAACAAAAGGTCTCGGGCACTGAACACAAGGAACAATAGGCTCCGGGCACTGAACACAAGGAACAATAGGTCTCCGGCACTGAACACAAGGAACAATAGGTCTCCGGCACTGAACACAAGGAACAATAGGTCTCTGGCACTGAACACAAGGAACAATAGGTCTCTGGCACTGAACACAAGGAACAATAGGTCTCGGCACTGAACACAAGGAACAACAGGTCTACGGCACTGAACACAAGGAACAATAGGGTTCTGGCACTGAACACAAGGAACATAGGTCTCCGGCACTGAACACAAGGAACAATAGGTCTCTGGCACTGAACACAAGGAACAACAGGTCTCCGGGCACTGAACACAAGGAAAATAGGTCTCGGGCACTGAACACAAGGAACAACAGGTCTACGGGCACTGAACACAAGGAACAATAGGTCTCCGGGCACTGAACACAAGGAACAATAGGTCTCCCGGGCACTGAACACAAGGAACAATAGGTCTCCGGGCACTGAACACAAGGAACAACAGGTCTCCGGGCACTGAACACAAGGAACAATAGGTCTCGGGCACTGAACACAAGGAACAACAGGTCTACGGGCACTGAACACAAGGAACAATAGGTCTCCGGCACTGAACACAAGGAACAATAGGTCTCCGGGCATGGAACACAAGGAACAATAGGTCTGCACTGAACACAAGGAACAATAGGGTTCTGGCACTGAACACAAGGAACAATAGGTCTCCGGGCACTGAACACAAGGAACAATAGGTCTCCGGGCACTGAACACAAGGAACAATAGGTCTACGGGCACTGAACACAAGGAACAATAGGTCTCTGGGCACTGAACACAAGGAACAATAGGTCTCCGGGCACTGAACACAAGGAACAATAGGTTCTGGCACTGAACACAAGGAACAACAGGTTCTGGCACTGAACACAAGGAACAATAGGTCTGGCACTGAACACAAGGAACAAAGGTCTCCGGGCACTGAACACAAGGAACAATAGGTCTCGGCACTGAACACAAGGAACAATAGGTCTCCGGGCACTGAACACAAGGAACAATAGGTCTCGGCACTGAACACAAGGAACAATAGGTCTCCGGCACTGAACACAAGGAACAATAGGTCTCCGGGCACTGAACACAAGGAACAATAGGTCTCCGGGCACTGAACACAAGGAACAATAGGTCTCCGGGCACTGAACACAAGGAACAACATCAACTTAGTGTCATTATGTTTCAGGTTAGAGATTCTCCAAGATTCACGCGCTAGTTTTTACCCCCTGAGACACCGCCAACTCCTCATATTCGCTAACTAAAATTACCACTCGTTGATGACGTCAAAATTACACTCAAATTGTCATAATTAGATACAATTTCTTTCGTCCAGTTGAGAAAAAAAACTACTTACGAATCTTTTATAATATACAAGGATGAATTAACTATTAAACGTTGCCTTTGTATCTAGAATGACGGCAGTGGGGGAAAACTCAGTTGGATTTGGTTACATTCAAGGACATTCACGATGGTAGAACGAGGGACACTTATGGAGAGAATCAGCTGTTGAGATCTAATCTATGTCGGGAAATTTATAGATCCAGATGATGACAATAATAACACTATCAGGTGGCAGTGTTGGGGGTACACACACACACACACACACACACACACACACTGGTAAGTTTGTTATACATGAGGTAGAACCATCACTCATTGGTTACGTACACCTCATATAACAGAGTGTATAACGCTAAATAACACAGGTAACGTGTGTCATTAAGACAGGTTAGCCACATCCGCTTACGATGGTAGCGAGTGTGGCGCCATGTGGAAAGCCTAACTCAGTAAGATTGTAAAAATGGAATCAGAAGGAAATGGCCCTCTTGTCATGGTGAGGCAGTGGTACCAACCTAGCTGACAGTGCAGGGTACCAACCTAGCTGACAGTGCAGTGGTACCAACCTAGCTGACAGTGCAGGGGTACCAACCTAGCTGACAGTGCAGTGGTACCAACCTAGCTGATAGTGTTAATGTATATTTCTGAAAATAACGTGTATGTTATGCGTGAAATTCTGTCTAACTGGTAAAACTTTTTTCTTCCGAATGTTAGGTGAATAAGGTTGTCTGTCTGTCTGTCTGTCTGTCTGTCTGTCTGTCTGTCTGTCTGTTTGTCTGTCTGTCTGTCTCGTGTTTTCTGTTACCTTATGGTGTATGTTAGATAATATCATAATTATGTGGTATAATAATCTTGGCGCTGATACCATCCTAATTATTACGGTTTGTGTATATGTTAAATAACTATTAAACACTGATGATTATGCTGCCATCGACCGTGTGGTGTTGGCAGTGTGATGACTGTGGTCTGTGTAAATGAGAGATGGTTATATGTAAGTGTAGGCTAATTACACACACACACATACACACACACACACAGACACACACACACACACACACACACACACACACACACACACACACACACACACACACACACAGACACACACACACACACACACACACACACACACACACACACTACCTTAGTTAGGCTGAGAGGAAAAAATTAATATCATGCCTCTCCTCTCTCCCCTTCCCTCACCTCTCCTCATCTCCCCTACCTCCCTCACCTCTCCTACCTCCCTTCATCTCCCCTACCTCCCCCTCACCTCTCCTCCCCTCCCTCCCCTCTCCCCTCTAACCCTCCCTCTCCCTCCCCTCCCCTCCACCTCCCCTCACCTCTCCTCCCTCCTCCCCCTCCCTCTCTCCTCACCTCCCCTCATCTCCCCTCACCTCCTCCTTTCACCTGCCATCTTCACTCCCTAGTCTATTGTTCTCTTCATCTGTTCTGTCCTTGTTCTACACCTGTTGTCTTGTTCTACACCTGTTGTCTTGTTCTACACCTGTTGTCTTGTTCTACACCTGTTGTCTTGTTCTACACCTGTTGTCTTGTTCTACACCTGTTGTCTTGTTCTACACCTGTTGTCTTGCTCTACACCTGTTGTCTTGCTCTACACCTGTTGTCTTGTTCTACACCTGTTGTCTTGTTCTACACCTGTTGTCTTGTTCTACACCTGTTGTCTTGTTCTACACCTGTTGTCTTGTTCTACACCTGTTGTCTTGTTCTACACCTGTTGTCTTGCTCTACACCTGTTGTCTTGTTCTACACCTGTTGTCTTGCTCTACACCTGTTATCTTGTTCTACACCTGTTGTCTTGTTCTACACCTGTTGTCTTGTTCTACACCTGTTTTCTTGCTCTACACCTGTTGTCTTGTTCTACACCTGTTGTCTTGTTCTACACCTGTTGTCTTGTTCTACACCTGTTGTCTTGTTCTACACCTGTTGTCTTGCTCTACACCTGTTGTCTTGTTCTACACCTGTTGTCTTGTTCTGCACCTGTTGTCTTGTTCTTCACCTGTTATCCTGTTCTACACTGCTCTTGTTCTACACCTGTTGTCTTGTTCTACACCTGTTGTCTTGTTCTACACCTGCTTGTCTTGTTCTCACCTGGCCTTGTTCTTCCTGTTGTTTGTTCCACACCTGTTGCCTTGTTCTACACCTGTTGCCTGTTCTACACCTGTTGTCTTGTTCCCACACCTGTTGCCTTGTCTCTACACCTTGCCTTGTTCTACACCTGTTGTCTTGTCTTATACCTGTTGTCTTGCTACACCTGTTGTCTTCCTACACCTGTTTTCTTGTTCTAGTTGTCTTGCCTCACCTGTTTGTTCCCCCCTGTGTTGTCTTTCTACACCTGTTGTCTTGTTCCCACACCTGTTGTCTTGTTCTACACCTGTTCTTGCCCACACCTGTTGTCTTGTTCTACACCTGTTGTCTTGTTCTACACCTGTTGTCTTGCTCTACACCTGTTGTCTTGTTCTACACCTGTTGTCTTGTTCTGCACCTGTTGTCTTGTTCTTCACCTGTTATCCTGTTCTTTCTCACACCCCCTTCAGAGGCTCAAGGGATAACACAGGATGTTATTAGTTCTTTAATTTTCCTTTTCTTTCTCAGTCCAAGTCACTCCTCGGCGATCACGATAATTCCCATCATGTTAGTAGTGAACAGACATGATAGCGTCCATCCTGCGGGTCGTAGCCATGTTGGTCGTGTGATTTAATAAATATCTTGAGCACAACCCATAGTTACGGATTGTCTCTCACTTTCTCTCTCTGATTTCTTCACCAAACGCAATTTCCTCTCTCTGTTTTTCCTTGATATACGAATTTTAAGGAAGATAGTTAGAGATATGAGGTAACGAGTGAGGAAGGAGGAATGAGAGGAAGGGAGGTAACGAGGAGGGAAGGATAAGAGTGAGGAAGGGAGGAGGAAGGGGAGGTAACGAGTGAAGGGGTGGAGAATGAGAAGGAGGAATGAGGGAAGGGAGAAGAGAGAAGGGGGAGGTAACGAGTGAGGGAAGGAGGGGAGAGGAGGAAGGGGGTGGGTTGTGTGGGCGGTGGTGGTGCGTGGCCAGGGAACATTACCCACACTCAGACTCCCCGGAACAATTTTACGGTGGTG
Source organism: Homarus americanus (assembly GCF_018991925.1). Lineage (NCBI taxonomy): Eukaryota > Metazoa > Arthropoda > Malacostraca > Decapoda > Nephropidae > Homarus > Homarus americanus. Next base: position 1,072,507 of record NW_024755595.1, read on the forward strand.
TGGTGGAGCACGTGGATAGTTTAACTCAATTACCTGCTTCCCGCCCGCCCGTCAGCCACGTCAGGCAGCCAAGCACCTAATACAGCCTCAGGCAATTCACTGTTCACCACCACCACCACCACACCAACATGATATTGACTACCACTCCGCTTTACTGGTTCGGGTGAGTGGTTATTGTATTCTACCACCATAACTATTACTACTACCACTACTACCACAATCATCACTACTACCACCACTAACACCACAACCATCACTGCTACCACTACTACCACTGTTACTCCATCAACCTCACTACTAATGCTACCACAACTACCACCACTATCACCACTACCACCATGTTTCTCCACCAACCTTCACCATGATATTCACCACCACCATTGTTGAACCACACCCTGTCTCTCTACCACCCCTATTAGTTATACTATTATCACACACACACACACACACACACACACACACACACACACACACACACACACACACACACACACACACACACACACACACACACACACATACACACACACACACACACCCCAACACTCATGAACTTAATAATAAAACACACTTCTTTTCGTCACCTTGAGAGGCCTTGATTATGTGTGTCGACCTGGAGATGTGTGTTTAGTTAAGTCTTACGTCATAGATAACAAAACCTACAACGAAATAAGAAACCCGGATGTTGTATAATTATTTGTGTTTGTTATATACCGAGAACTATTGAGATTTTGTTTACTTTTGTTGTTTATTGGAGTTAATTGTTTACCGTGACTAATACGAAATAGTTAGGTTAGGTTAGAATAACATACAAACTTTACTATTATACTTTAAAGACCCTTATTATACCCCGTCACTGAGGCTAATTCGATGTGATTTTGTTGTTGTTTGTGTCGGTTATTGCCAGCTCCAGAACGAGGTAGTTTAGGCCGTAATATCCAGGATGTCGCAGCAGCAGCAGGGACAAATACTCCAGCACTAGACTCCTGAAGCAGGTCCACCACCACCTGTGTTGTCATAGCTACAGAAACAGTACAGAATTATTATAACTGGTGACTGCAGGATGAGACGAACGGAAGAGACGAGCGGAAGACACAAACAGAAGACACAAACAGAAGACACAAACGGAAGACAACAAACGGAACACAAACGGTACCCAAACAGGAGACTAGTTACTCTTTATGCAGGTCAGGTCTTATAACACAGGACTGCTAAATGGTTAAGACTGGCCAAAGACGCTGTACTCACTTCCTCCCTTACCGAGATAAACTAAAGTGTCTACAGCATCCCAGGTTATGTTATGGGAGAACTCAACTGGACAATAACAGGTGTATAAACATCTCATTTACCTGTTGAACGCTACGCAGAGTTACAAGCAGAGGAACAACTGTCTATCTTATCTATTATCTATCCGGTAAGAGCTGTGAACTCTTCAAAATCCAGGTACTATACATTTGAGCCCCGGTACATGCCCCCGGTACCGGTCAACAGTGCTAAACCGGGGAACTAGCGACTCTTAAACCGGATAGTAAGCTGTCAAAGGATGAAGAGAATAAGTAAATATAACCAACACAATAATAAAGTTCTTCCTTAATGAGAAATAAACAATGTTAATTTATAAATAAACACTTGACAACAACGACTGATTTATTGTACAAGTTTAGAGGAGAAAATTCACACCGGAACTTGTAAATAAAAACTAGTTTGGTGTGAGAGTAGAAAAATCATGACTAAAAATAGGTGGTAATATGGAGAGGTCGGGGTCATAGTGTGTGTGTGTATTTATATTCCGAAATACAGGTATAAAATTCCTAAACGATACATTTATAGGAAAAGACGTGAAATGGAAATCTGCGTTTTATTTTAAAAAGTGATGTATTAAATATTTGTTGTTGTCGTTGTTGTCATTGTTGTGGTCGTTGTTGTTGTTGTTGTTGTTGTTGTGGTTGTTGTGGTTGTTGTTGTGCCATAATTTAGCTTAACTATGAACGCCGTCAGACACTTAAGTGATGTTATTGACAAAGTTGCTTCCCCCAGACATTGATGATGTCCCCGTTGCTCTTGTCTCTATGTGTAGGAATCATTAACCCGAAGAGTCATCAACGGTAGGGAAGTGATGGATGACATGGTTAGCGTGATGGATGAAGTGGAAGGTAGGATAGGAGGAGGTGGATGACGAGGAAGGTGGTGGATGAGTAAGGAATTAAATGAGGAGAGAAAGTCGGAAGAAGAGGTGGATGATGAAGGAGGTAGATGGAGAAGTGGATGATTATGGTGGATGAATACTCACCCTCAACCACTCTATGGCCCCAGGCAGGAGAACCACACTTATATACTTTACAAATCTACTTTACTACACTTAACACGACGGGACCAAAGCCGTGTTATTGTACTGGCTGTGAACATCGGCTGACGGTACCGGTTGAGCACTATCAGTATACCATCGGCTGTGGTAGTGATCTGGAGCCGGGGTGAGGAGCCGTACACACACACACACACACACACACACACACACACACGTAAGTTTCTCAGGAGCCTCGACTGACCTCTGACCCTTTGGCTTCTAACCTGTAAGTGAGACTTCCTCCTCCTCCTCTTCTTCTTCTTCTTCCTCGCCCCTCTTCCTACTCTTCCTCCTCCTCCTCTTCTTCCTCCTCCTCCTCCTCATCTTCTTCTCCCTCCTCCTCTTCTTCTTCTACTTCTTCCTCCACCTCTTCCTCCTACTCCTTCTCTCCTTCCTCTCCCTCCTTCACCTCCACCTCTCCTCTTCTCCTCCTACTCCTCCTATTCTTCCTCCTCCTCCTCCTCCTCTTCCTTTCCCCTCCTCCTCTTCTAACGATCACTCACGGAACTAAGGACCGGAAATGCCCCTTAATGACGTCACAATTACATATAAGAATAGCATTATCATCGTTCCGTCCGGTGAGTGTGTATGTGTGTGCGTGTGTGTGTGTGAAGGTGTGTGTACGTGTGTATATGTGCTCATTTTTATGATGTGTTTGTTAGGAACTAAGTTAAAAAAAATGTAAATGAGAATACCGTATTAACCCAGTGTGTACGGGCGGCAGTGTGTACGGGCGGGCTTGTGTACGGGTGGCAGTGTGTACGGACGGCAGTGTGTATGGACGGCAGTGTGTACGGGCGGGCTTGTGTACGTGTGTACGTTTCCCGGTAGCGTGTGCGACGCACGCGAGCGCCCGAGGGCTTCCGTTGCCGGCGGCGGGGACCGTCAGGTGTTTTGTGGCCGACAGGTAATTACGTTACCGGCCAGCACCCTCGCCAGGACAACCTTCAAGGCTCCACCACTGCCTCGTCAGGACAACTCCTACGTAAGAACTTCGTCATCTTGTGTCATGAATCCACCCAGTAGAGCCCAGTGCTACAACACATTAATATTAATAATAATGATAATAATAATTAACAGTTTATTAAAAAAGTCGGCAGCCCGAAGGCTGAAAATATACATTGGACAAAAAGTGACTTATTACACACAGAGACATGGGGTGGGTGGGTCGTTTAACAAAAAACTTTCATTACTGAAAGAAGAAGGAACATGAATTCAACATACAAATTATTATAGTTTACAGTTGATGGCCCCGGCCTGGACTGGTCATGGAGACACCAGGTGGTGTGGTGTTCACGTGGTGTAGTAACTTGTCCTCAGGTGTTGATATGAAGGACCTCACGTGGTCATGGGGTCGCTGGGTGGTGTGGTATTCATGTGGTGCAGTAACTCGTCCTCGGGTGTTGATATGAAGGACCTCACGTGGTCATGGGGACACCAGGTGGTGTGGGGTGGTGTCACAGTACCCCACTCTACTGGGTGGTGTTGTGGTATTTCGAAGTCAGGTGTGAAGCTGACCCACTGTTGTTCCCAGGGTGGACTGATTAGCACCTCCTTGTCAGAAGATGGCGGTCAGTTCCCAGGGGTGCTTATCTCACTGAGGGGTCACGGTTCTCACTGGTACTGTCTAGTACTGAATTCACTGTTCATCACTGGTCCCACTTCTTTCCGAAACGAAATTGTCACTTTTAATTATGTTGATATCCCGGTGGTGAGGATGGGTCGGGGAGAGGGACTTGGGGAATGGGCCGAACATTGGCCAAGGGGAGCAGTAGGAGCAGCGTCTGAATAGGTCTTGACCATTGACATGTGACCAATACTCTGTGTGTACCTCTACTTTAGTTACCTCTTGTGTACAACCTGAGATATGTATTCACTCATTCTATTATCGCTGATGAGTAACGTAAATAATAAACTACGATACGTGGTTAAGACTCCTTGGTCATCAGCAGCACAGTATTGTATTAAAACATCAACAATAATTATCTCTCCACAGTCTGTCCTGGGATAACCTACAAGTCGTTCCTCTGCAGCAAAGTCAAGATATATCAAGATTCTGTTGTGTACACGGTCCATAAACTATCACCTGGAGGCTAAACGTTTATCTGTCTAATTAAAAGGTAAATCTTGAGAATGTTTTTGTAATTAGTGATGATTTTTTGGCGATGGAATTTTCTCTTTTTATAGAATGTTTCTCCAAGAGTAATCTAATGCTCTCTCTCTCTCTCTAATATCCCACAGGAGGTGTTTCAGAGTTCGACGTTGTTCTGGCCGTGATTATGCCAGTCATTCCTGCCCTGTTGAAACACCTTTCATTTGTACATCCTTCTCTCCTTCTCCATTTCCTCACACCCTCCTGTCTGCACGATTCACCACCTCTTCCTCCTCGTCCTATTCGTCCTCTTCTTTATCCTCGTCCTCCCCCTCCTCTTCTTCTTCGCCCTCCTCCTCCAACACTATCTACATCAGGACATCCTCAGCATCTTGTTATGGTGAAGGAAGAACAACACAGCCTCTTCCACCTTATGCCTTCAATTATTTTTCTCTCTAATCACTAAATGAATAATAAAAATATTCCTCCATCGTTGCTCTATTTTGTGTGAAGATATTAATGGTGATTTTAACGCCCCACAACACATGATCCAAGCATTGATTTTGTGTATGTGGGTGACTTCAACGCCGTCTTAGCTAGTGATCCAGTCCTGTCTGTTGTACCATTACCAGACAGTGGGGTGACGGACCAGGGATTCGCTAAGTCTGGAACACGATTTCTCAAGTGAGGATGATGATTATGGTGGTGGTGATGATGGTGATGATGATACACCATTAAGGAGGATGGGAGTGGTGGGGGGGAGGGGGTGTGTGTGGAAGGTGTCATCGCTACTACCTGTGTTGGTTGGTTGAGATGTAGCAACACCTCCGCTCTCTACAACACTCTCATGTAAAACAAATGAAGATGATAGAAAGCATTAGACCACATTCAGATATATTACCACCTTAGACAAGAGAGAGAGAGAGAGAAGGAATATAACCCTTAGTAACACCTTCACATAAAGCTCATTATTAAAATATCTATCAAACGCGAATTGCTTTCTACCCTTTTGACCAATCATGATCCAGTATTGAAGGAAAATAACCAATAGGATGAGAGTATATAAGGATGGTTAGGTGCTTCAGCCATCATAACGTGTGGATAATGTGGTCTCCTGAGTCTATGGTTCAGAAATTCAGTTTATGAAACGTTGGGGAGAACTGAAACTACAGATTCATGATGCCGAGTGTGCATGATGGTTTGGTTACGGTGGGATGCTTCTATTGCTGATCTCTTTTACCTGCTGCTGCTGCTACCTGCTAATGGTGGGACTACCTCTCTTACCTACTTCTGCTACATGCTGTTACTGTCTCTCTTTCCTGCTGCTGCTACCTGCTAATGGTGTTACTGTCTTTATTTCCTGCTCCTGCTGCTCTCACATCCTCCCGTGCTGCAACTTCCTTCCTCCCTCTTCCTTCCTCCCTCTTCTTATATCCTCCTCCTCCTCCTCCTCCTCCTCCTCTCCCTCTTGTTTCCTGCCATTAATTAGTCTTCGTTTCTTACCTGTGTCCAAAGTTTATCAGCCTTATTGCATTTGTATTATCTTTTTATTTTTCGCGCTTAATACTTCTAAACACACACACACACACACACACACACACACACACACACACACACGTCACGAATATTGCTTTATACTCACTAGTGGCGAAATCCTCAGCCGGGAGGGGAAAGTACACTGCCTGCTCTTGACTCCACTACATACATACATACATACATACATACATACATACATACATACATACATACATACATGCAAGTAAATCACTGTAGGTGCGCGTGATCCAGGTATATGCTGATAACCACAAGGCAAGAAGAAAACACGAAGTTTCCAAGCGCTTTCGTGTAATTCACATCTTCAGAGGTGAGTACAGACTAAGGAGAAGTACAAAACAAGGTGTATATATATACATTTACTCTTTTAAGATAGCCAAGAGTTACTCACGGTAGCCCGGAGATGCGTGAGTTTAAGCGGTTAGTATAGTCTGCAGTCCGTGTCATCTGCCCTAAGAATGCTCACACTCACAGCTCAACAACGGAGAGAGCTGTAGCGTATACTTGCTATATATCTTCCCTATAACAACGTCTATAACTTCTATATATATCTAGGGTCAAAGGTCAAGGCTACAGTTATGAATAAAGGATCATCCGGTGTAGCATTTGTAGTAGTTGTTGTAGTAGTAGTAGTAGTAGTAGTAGTAGTAGTAGTAGTCATTGTTTACACTATTTGAAGATAATAGTCCCCACCCCTTCCCGTGGCTGACCTGAGGCACCAGTCGCCACCTCTTGTAATGAATCAAAGCCGCGGGACGCCATTTTGATATATATTCACAGAGGCGAAATACTGTAAATATCCCCAAATACAGGGTTTCAGACACCAACACTGCCTCAACCATGAACATATTTCACCGGCCGGATTCTCAAGGTTTCGTGTGTTGAATATTTACTTCTAACTGGGACGTAAGAGAAAGTGGTGTTAGTTACGGCTAAGACTTAGTACCGTAGCTATTTGAACCCTCCAACTGGGTTCGTTTGTTGAATTGAACCCTGATGACGAGTTAGGCTCATCTTTGAAACCTGAGCTCATAACATACGCATTCCCTTACGAATGACTTGTTCAAGTTACGATTCTGATTCAGTTTGTTTTAATTACTTAGCACCGAGAGGTCTGGCCAATAGACATAATTATTATATCCATATTACACAACACCGCCGGCGAATACTTCCATCTGATTGGTTGAATAGTGACGTAATAGAAGAGGCTAACTGCGATTGGTTACCAGAGTTGATCTAACTGACCAATCACATCGACGTACTGGGCTGTAATGACGTATAGTCTAACAGAACTTACCGGTAGGTCCTCGCGAGACTTGGAGCTGTGTAGTGCAACTCATGCAAGCTCCGTGTATTATGTGGTCTAATGGTGCAATTTCGAGACAATTTGGAGCAATAAAACTATTACAACAATAAATCTTGGTAATCTTAGCACTCGGGTGTCTTACGGTCATCCTAGATATACAGTAGCGGGGGACTGGAAGATAGATAATATAACACCAACACTTTTTAGGTCAAGTTGAATGTATTTTATGTAATTTTAGGCCGAGATCAACAAATAAAATACATTCAAAATGACTCAAAGTTATTATGTGAAGAACTAAAACGGTTGGCCTCTAAGATGATAATTACCAAGAAATGTACAACGGTTTAATACACAATATAAGGGTTTAACTCTACTAAATTTCGTTCTACAGTAAAACCCCTATATAACGAACTTCTCTCTCCACATAACCCTTAATATAACATACTTTCCTCTTCATGTAGTTCGTTAAATAGAGGTTCACATTGTATAAAAAAAAATTAATAAAACGAAATCGAAAGATGTCTCACCAACAAAGCCAAGAAAACACATATTATATTTCAGAGTAGGATTTTAGACTATCTAAACCAGACTGTGTAGTTGACTGGTGCTGAACTGGAAGTACTGCACACTTCAGTTGAGACGATGTATGGTTGGGTCAAATCATCTTATGGTGACGTGAAGGAACACTCGAGTTATTATTAAAATGTAGTTGGTGTGTAGTGGTTGTGGTGGTGTGTAGTGGTTGTGGTGGTGTGTAGTGGTTGTGGTGGTGTGTAGTGGTTGTGGTGGTGTGTAGTGGTTGTGGTGGTGTGTAGTGGTTGTGGTGGTGTGTAGTGGTTGTGGTGGTGTGTGGTGTGTGTAGTGGTTGTGGTGGTGTGTAGTGGTTGTGTGGTGTGTAGTGGTTGTGGTGGTGTGTAGTGGTTGTGGTGGTGTGTGTAGTGGTTGTGGTGGTGTGTAGTGGTTGTGGTGGTGTAGTAGCTGTGGTGTGTAGGTTGTGGTGGTGTAGTGGTTGTGGTGGTGTGTAGTGGTTGTGGTGGTGTGTAGTGGTTGTGGTGGTGTGTAGTGGTTGTGGTGGTGTGTAGTGGTTGTGGGTGGTGTGTAGTGGTTGTGTAGTAGTTGTGGTGGTGTGTAGTAGTGGTTGTGGTGGTGTGTAGTGGTTGTGGTGGTGTGTAGTGGTTGTGGTGGTGTGTAGTAGTTGTGGTGGTGTGTAGTGGTTGTGGTGGTAGTGTAGACCTGGTTATTGTATGGTGCTGAAATGGTTGCTATAAAACTGTACCAAATTCTTCATAAAACTGTACCAACGGAGAACAAGCATGATACCAACATTGTCCCATAATATCATAATTGTACTAAAATTATATCATCATTACATCAAAGCTTCGCCCAAATCATACCAAGGCGGTACCAGAACTGTACCAAATTGTACCTAAACACGCCAGATCGGTTTATTTATCGTGAGTCTCAAACTGTAGACATCACTCTTAAAGTTGACATGTTCCAACAAGTTTTGTAAACGTGTGACTCAGATACGAAAGCCTTTATTGTCCCGTGTTGATGATCCGAGAGATGTTAATTATTAGCCTTCAACAGCTGGTGGTGGTCACTGATCTTCGGGAAAATGGAAACATTGGTAATCGTAAAACAGTGTTGTCAGCGATAGTTAATACTATTATCCATAAGTGAATATAAAAGCAAAACAAATATAGTGAAAAGTTCAGACCTCGGTACCGTTGAGGATAACTTTTTTTTTTATTTACGTCTACTGTCATGGACGTTATTGAGTTATAAACGTGCTTCACAAATCTGCCACAATGAGTTCATGTATCCTGAGCGTGCCACTTACAAAACCAAGCTGTGGTGGAACTGTCAGAACAGATCCAGTGGTTGCTGAATATACGAAAAATGGCACAGTTAAGTGATATCAACAACATCGATAATTTTGCCGAGGAGTCGCAGTCCTGGTTTGAAATGTGGACACAGCGTCAATATTCCCAGAAGAAAACCGGATCTAATTCCGGTGCAACCTTGCCCTTGATGGATCTTCTGAAGCAGTGTGATTTGTTTCCTGCTATTCGAGAAGCCTCCACCTGTAAAGTAGAGCGGTCATTTAGCACGCTGAGACGTGTCAAGAAGTGGCTTCAATCAACAATGTCAACTGAATGCTTGTCTGTATTGTGCATGATCAGCGTGCATCGCCAGAAGGTGTTAGATATGAAGAAAGCCTTTATTGAAGACGTGGTTAGTCGTTTTGGAGCTGATAAACGTGGCATATAGTATATATATTTAACCATTGAAAGTACGCTGCTAATGTTATGAGCAACTCACCAGCGTGACAGACAGCTAACATTGGTCATCCCTAGATTATCAGGATTAACGATATTAAATTAATTATTTCCGTTAGTTTTAATGCTAAAGGTCAACGTTATGACAATTTTAGCGATAATACTGATAAGTTATATTGCTGATCATACAGTACTCGAAAGTAACTTAATTATACTTGATCATAAACGGATATGTCAGGTCTTGTCTTGCTTTCTTGCACTTCCCTCTCTGGAAAAAATCTTGCAGACCCCTCCCCCATGCTTACCAACAGTGCGTAACAGAGAGCCAGTTCAAGCCCATAGTGCCAACAGCGCCTAATCGAGACATGACCGACATCCCAAACAGCTAATAGGCCGATCAGTGGCGAAGATGATAAAATAAATAATGTACACTAACTTAAAAGAATAAATAAATAAATACTAAAGCCTGCAAGCAGAATAAAATATTAAAGAAGTCATCCCATAAACAAATTCCATTTTCCTTTATGGCAACAAAGAAAACGGACGTAAATAAACAGTTTCATGAATGAGATTAAATGATTTTGAATGAATTTAAAGGAGTTGCCGTCGTGTTAAAGAGACCAACCGGTTGTCACTTTAATTAAATAGCCAATAATAACAATAACAATAATAATAATATAAGGCATTTGCGAGGGAAACGTTATAGAAGGAAAGTGACTTAGAATTGTCTGAATTATTGATTGAAAAGAGAAAAATCACAAGATTCGGTTGGTAGCAATAATAATAATAATAATAATAATAATAATAATAATAATAATGTAGTTAATTCAGGAGAGAGTATATTAAAGAAATTAACCTTAGTAATAGAAATTTTAATAACAAAGTTTACATAATGGAACTTTAGTAAATTTTTGCTAAATTAATTCTGCGTTGCAGATTATTAACTAAAACTTTATAATTAATTGATATTAGAATTACTAGAAACCTTAGTATATTAGTTTGGTGCGGTTAGATTAGGATGTGTTTCTATTCCATTATATCCATTTCTAGGCAAAGAAAATACTGTTATCATGCACATGCACATTTTATTAGCTAGACAACATACATAATTTATGTATATGTCTTATTTATATTTGTAAAATAACAGTACTAAATGGAGGTAAAATTTTAACTTATTTGTAACTACTAATTTTACACACATCTACAGTCATTTTGAATTTAGTCACAAGAGCCATATATAGAAATAAGTATTACTAATATTCCTTGTATTATCCTCCATAAGTGTTTATGTATTTATGCATAAACTGTACTTTATGAATTTCTACTCAATAAAAGGAAAAATAAAATTAGACTGGCGGAACGTGACATAACTAAGTCTATTGGGAGTGGATCACTCTCTTGAGTAGTTACTAGCTACCTCGTTAACTATTCCGTGCATCTAAATCGCCTTACAATAAACGCCTGTAAACTAAGAGCTCGGTTTGTTTTGTTTTTACTGAAGCTTCTGCTTTACGTATTGATAGTCTTTAAATATGTGTGAATATAATAAAGAAAATGTAATGAAGTAAATGTGAGCTATTACCTTACCATTTATGTCTGGTTAACAGTTATAGAGCAAGAAAAACCAGCCAGCATTTCAGGACTGGTTATGCCATGGCTATATATTTTATGTTTTTATTTAGCCATTGGTCTCATGTTTTTATTCGATAAGCGGGATAGGCTCGTCGTGTTCTCTGATTAAACTCGAAGAACTCCCGGATGAACTAGAAGAACTCCCGGATGAACTCGAAGAATTACCAACTGAACTCGAAGAATTACCAAGAGGGAAACATTCATGCTCGGGCAGGGAGCAGAAAGTTTGTACTGAGGCCGGAGCGGGTGAAAGAGTGTCCTGAGGGTCAATGTTTTGGTAGACGTGACAGATGTCTTGAGCGGTGTCCAATGCCCACGCGTGACACTGGTTGAAGTTACAGATCACGGCACACCTGTAGATGAAAAAAATTACAGTTACTATGTATATTGAACCTCCAAGTCATTATCACGTAATGTCACCATCACCCACACACTCAGTGTCACCCACACTCACTATCACCCAGTCACCAACCCCCACACTCTCACTATCACCCAAGCTGAACAACTCCCACTAATCTCACACTAACTACACTAACTGGCGTTTATCTTGGCGTTGCAAACATAATACTTATGTCGTAACCTCTAGGCTGACTTCTTACTCTCCAACTCATATTCTCTCGAAAAAGACATTACGCTAAATAGATCGTTCAGTTAAGTCTTAAAACCTTAATAGTGGTTTGGGTAAACAGAGACAACTTACATTGAGTTAAGATTCACTTGAAACTAACTCATACGTGGTCGACTGTTTTTCACTTTAATAAATATATTGTTTATATTCCATAACGAAATTATGTCTTAATTAGGTAAGGTTAGTTTAGATCGGGTTAACTTAGATTAGGTTAGGTTAGATTAGGTTGGATTAGGTTAGGTTAGGTTAGGTTGGGTCATTTGTAGCTTTCTGGTGGTATTCATATATATTTTGTATTATGATCAGTCACTCTACAAATGTTATTCAGCTATCTGTGAAATAGTTTATATTCTGGACAGATACGTGTCAGTCAAATTCTCCATTTATATTTGTCTTTGGTAATTTTCACAGCCATCCTCAACACAACACCTATGGCAGTGATCACTGTCGCATTTAAGTGGCCAGCAGTGAATGCAAAACAGTTTAAACACTTAGGTATTGTGTTAAGAAAGTTCGCTCGGCAGTGTTCTAAGTCTTTAGTTATGTTACGCCTCAGTTGTTTGCTTCCTTCACTGGGAGGTTAAACACTACTGACACACAAGGGGGTGAGGGAGGCACAATCCCAAACTGCTCGGTTATTTACTATATGAATATCTCATGTTGGCACAGAAGATAATTATTATGAAACTTGGCTTACAAAAAAGATACTTTACGAAATCTTTATTTTCATAATTAGATTAAGGTTACCAACGCAGCAAGGTGGCCATTGAAGTCAGATGGACACTTTCAGTTCTGTAAATCTTGCAAAATCAGTTCATAAAAGTGAGCTTTTACTTTATTTTCTTCGCCACTCATCGGCTCCTTGGCCGCTTGGGCAGTCAGTCACGTCTCTGTTACACACTGTTGGCAAGTACTGGACATGAACTGGTTCCAGACTGTATCTGCACCTGCGCCATTGTTGGTCAAATCTGGTCTGGAATAAACTCACACTCGGTGCCGTCACGACACTGTCCGGCAGAGTTCACAACCCTCTATCCAAAAAAGTTTGCCCTTAAAAGTTTTCTGAGCTTGTGGCTTCTTCAGTCTTAAGCTGAGACCTCTAGTGGGCGGGCATCCGCCAGCTCCAGGTCTGAACTGGCTGGCATTAGGGTAGTAGGGGAGGTTTAGGTTATCTCACCTGAACCACTTGATGTTGTAGTAGGTGGCGCTGGGGTCGCCGGACACAGTGAAGTGTTGGCCCAGAAGAATCCGGTAATACAAGGTTGTGTGACTTTGGTACACGGGAGTTTGATCTTCCGTGTGCTTACACAGGCAGACCGACATCCACACCTGGAGTAGCACCATCATAGTACACGAGGGCTTCATCTTCCGCCACATAAGGGGTGACTGTTTCTGCCTTCCTCTATAACACTATCTGTTGTAAGAGGAACAACAAATTTGTACAAACGTCTAAATATGTGCATTTATAAAAGCCTTATGTGTGTATGAGTCATAAAGTAATTCATGCGTTTAGTAAAAGAATTTTGTACTGTCACATTAAAAAGTGATTTTACCTAACAGTGATGCTCCTGAACACACCGCGGCAATCCGGCAGTTGACGGCGGTGGAGACAGAGTGCCTTCCAGTAGAGTGAGGAGGCAGACCACTGGGCCGTGAACGCTCGGTCGATGCTGGTGCAAAACTGGCTGTGGTGAAGGGCTAATTTAGTTTATATATTGCTCCTATTGTATCGCGCTGTAGTGGACCTGCCACACGGTCACTCTACCACCTTCGTGAAGGTTGAGGGAAACCTTCCTGGAAACGTTTTTATATTTTCTATGACTAGATATACGTATACAGTTTGAGAACAGTTGTTTCATCAGTAAAATAATTTGTTTCTTATCATTTTGTTACCTCTTTGTTTGAATAATATTAAAGATAATAATCGTACAAATAAAACTGATAAAATTCGAGTAGGCGTTATTTTGTTCAGTGTAGATAAAGAGTAAACCAGTTGATTCACCAGTTCTGATAAAAAAGATAACAGGTTAAGCTGAGAAAAAAAAGGGAATTTCTTTTCCCAAAACATTTTTCTCTAACCAGACTCATAATGTCATAAGGCAGTTATTACTTTTTTGGCGGTAATATCAAAGTTGTACAATAAAACATAATAAAGAGTGAAATGGTTAGGTTAGGTTAGGTCAGGTCCCGGTAGAATGGATGAACATGATAGACTAAACCTTATTTTAAGTCAATAAAAAGACAGTTGTTTTGGTTCGGCAGAAACATGAAGATCGTGTTGTGCGTCGAGGAGAAGTCAGACCTAACAGGAAGATAAGCAGGTGGATTTTGTTTTTAAATTTGGATGGTAACTAGGTGGGTGATGGGGTACTGGTGAGTGGGTGATGGGGTACTGGTGAGTGGGTGATGGGGTACTGGTGATGGGGTACTGGCGAGTGGGTGATGGGGTACTGGTGAGTGAGTGATGGGGTACTGGTGATGGGGTACTGATGGGGGCATACTGGTGGTGATGGGGCACTGGTGAGTGGGGGATGGGCTGGTGAGTGAGTGATGGGTGATGAGTGAGTGACTGGTGAGTGAGGATGTTGACTGGTGAGTGAGGTGACTGGTGAGTGACTGATGTGAGTGGGGTACTGGTGCTGGGGTGGTGATGGGGGAGTGGGTGATGGGGTACTGGTGAGTGATGGGCACTGCTGGGCAAGTGATGTGAGTGAGTGATGGGGTACTGGTGAGTGGGTGATGGGGCTGGTGAGTGGGTGATGGGCACTGGTGAGTGGGTGATGGGGTACTGGTGAGGGTGATGGGGCACACTGGTGAGTGAGTGATGGGTACTGCGAGTGAGTGATGGGTACTGATGACGATGGGGCACTGGTGAGGATGGGGTACTGGTGATGGAGGAGGGGTGATGGGGTGGAGTGGGTGATGGGGTACTGGTGAGTGAGTGATGGGTGATGAGTGAGTGATGGGTACTGGTGAGTGAGTGATGGGTACTGATGAGTGAGTGATGACTGGTGAGTGGGTGATGGGGTGGAGGGGTGATGGGCACTGGTGAAAGAGTGATGGGGCATGTGGTACTGGTGAGTGGGTGATGTGGTGAGTGGGTGATGGGACTGGTGAGTGGGTGATGGGGTACTGGTGAGTGGGTGATGGGGTACTGGTGAGTGGGTGAGTGGGTGATACTGGTGAGTGGGTGATGGGGTACTGGTGAGTGGGTGATGGGGTACTGGTGAGTGGGTGATGGGGTACTGGTGAGTGGGTGGTTACTTTTAGCCTCAATACTGCACTGTGACATTCAACACTGTTCGGTATATCTAGGAATAATTTTTTCAGCGACTATTTTAGCGCAGAGAGGAACACGCAAGATGCCATGGTTGTCAACTCGTTCTCCTGCCTACATTTTAGTCATATTTTTCACACACACACACACACACACACACACACACGCGCGCGCGCGCGAAACTGTTTTACCTGGAGGGAATTAATATTTAGTCAGATAAGTTTTTAAATGGTATAAATATCTTCTGCCGCTTAGCAATGCACCGCTGCCAGCTTAGGTTATATCCCACCATGACAGTGTTTATACAGACTGTACATACATACATACATACATACATACATATATACATACATACATACATACATACATACATACATACATGCATGCATGCATACATACATACATACATACATACATACATACATACATACATACATACATACAAGCAAGTGGAGAGAGATTATACACGTGACGCTAAACATATTAATTTTTCTTTACGATAATTCAAGCTGTCCTGTACTGTATATTTGCTATGTTTATTTACACATATTTCCTGGACATTGAGTTATTACGCTTTACTATTACCAACAGACGCGATAGTCACTACCGTAGACCTCAGACTATTATAGCCGGTATACTATTATATGACATTACTATCAAAATAATATAATAATAGAAACAATATTGATAATAACTTAATAGTGATTATAAATAATATAACTTATCTTAGATATGAGTTACGGTATTGATGAATTTATAAATGTATATTAATATACAGTATGTTGCAAGATGTTCATATTTTACTGAATTTCCATTTTCACTATTATTTGTCTCGGTGGCCGTGTGTGTGTGTGTGTGTGTGTGTGTGTGTGTGTGTGTGTGTGTGTGTGTGTGTGTGTGTGTGTGACCAGTCGACTGTTTCCTGGAAGTAAACCTAATTAGAGAACAATAATGCATCGCTGCGGCACGAGTTTTGTATATTTCTAACTTATTTATATTATTTTAAACATGGCGTGTAATTGTTGTGAGTGCTTGTTGCGTGCTTGTTGACACAGCTTTTATGTGTTAACAAACACGGCCTCTCAGTGTGGGGTCAACACCACATGACTCATGTGTTGAGCGGGAAACTTTTGGCCTCTTATACTGGAGGCGATATGACCACTTCCTGCCCGGCTCTCCCGCGTCTGTACTTAGCAGGAAAATGTGTCATTAAACCATGTTAAGTAACGTATGAACATGTCTAAATAAAATATTAAAGTTAAAGCAATTTCTTAATGACAATGCTGAGCCTTGCGTTAATTACCCACTGTACTGTACTGTGCTGTACTGTACTGTACTGTACCTCGCCTCGGCTGCGTTGTTGTCGCGGGAACAGGAAGGTCCACGCTTGTGTCGTCGTGTCAGTGTTCTCCGCTACACGATGTCATTTACTGATAAAACATAAGTTTCTCGGTACAAAGCCTTTATGCGAGACCAGGTGCAAGTACAGATTAGTATGTGTCAAAGACATTAGATATAAAATAATAGAAATCTGAGAGATTTGTATGAACTTTGAGTAATGTTTGGTTATGATTCTACACTGTGATATGAACTAGTGAAACTTATAGAAAGTTTAATTTTTGTAGTGATGATAAATATCTGTCATGATGTCTTAGGCAAAATAAATATTGTCAACAAAACTGTCAAGGGTCTGTGTGACTGTTTACCGCAGGTTCATTAATGACTCGTGTTAGTACTTGAGTGTTGTGTAAATGGATTAGAAATAGCACTGAGGCCCATTGAAGGTGCAGTGGAATATGATATATGTAAAAGGTAATAAAACATTGATTGGCTCTGTTGATATAATAAGGTATTATAGATTACAGGTTTATTGTGACAGAGTCCTGACTCTATTAAGTAAACACACACAGGTAAACAGCGTCATGTGATTTACGTTTTATGGCAGCAATATAAATCAATAATTCCTATGGGTCCAGATGCACACTTAATGCTAAACACCATGAATCGCTCTATTAAAAGACATAAATTATAACAGTGTAGAGTTCTCACTATACAGTAAGTCCTGAGAGCTGAGGAGGGTGACAGTCAGCATCAGTACTGTGAGTCTTCCTATAAGTTTATGTACTCAAGTAAGTCACTGGTACACAAACTTGCTATGTATTAAAATACCTCAGACTCAAACATACACAAAAATGCTCCTGTGGTGGAAAAATACTGAGAATTTTACATAATCAGCAACACAACTGTTTTCATGACAAAGAAACACACACACACACACACACACACACACACACACACACACACACACACACACACACACACCAAAGCTCTTCACATTTACAAAGAGTTACCAGAAACACTACCATTTCAGACACAATAAGACATAATATGACTCTCCAAAGACATGCACTAAAATACAGACATAATGATTCTGTATCTCACACTAATAGAAACGTTATTACAATGAAAAAATAATGGCGATTTACTATTACAATTACATTACATTACATGATCAGCAAACACCGGTAGACACTGCACCAACACAACTCCGGGGCAGTCAGTCACCATGATTAAGCAAAGCTACACAAGATCTATATCAATGTTTGACCTCAACAAACGAGTAAGATAAAGAATTGAGAAAATAGAGTAATTCTGAAATTATGACTTGATTTCAATTCTTGTCTTACTTGAAGTTACGACCAACACGATCAAATAGTACAGACAAATGAATGACTCTTGGATACATTTGTCAGCTTGATGCTCACCTCACTTGCTGCCTTACTGATATTTTTTTCATAGTACATTGTAAACTTTATTCATTGTAAAGTGTGCCATGCATTCATAATAAACAGTAACCTTTATTATATATCTTTAGTATGAATAAATAATATTTTCTTGGAAGTTATAAATTGATAATTGTTGTTTAATTATTTTGTTTAGTCACTCAACCACATCAACATAACGCCGAAGAGATTATAACAGTATCAAACATCACTTCAAAATCATTAATAACATGACAATGCGAATTTTACCTCATATCGTAAATAAGTAACCGTGGCAAACAGAAAATGACTCAGTATATAAGTTATGGTGTGAATCTCCCTTCATTTATCCACCTTAAGTGCCGGACACAACAACCATATTATCCTCTACAGTCAACTAACTAAGTCCGTTCGTCTCTCTTTCACCACGAACCCCGATCAGACTCGTGAATCCGAAGCATTTATGTATCAGTCTACTGCTTCGGGTTCACGAGTCTGAATCACAGGGTTCGTGGTTCAGGGGGAGAGGAGAATGGAGTTTAGTATTCAATAGTACAGTACAACGAAAGACAAAAGTCGTGTCGTGAAATTTGATGAAAACATATGCCAAAGGGCTGAACTTTTGGTGCGCTCTGCCTTGTGGTAGGAGGCTCTCATAATGTTTTACGAGTTATATTTAATCTTCGGACAAAAAACGCGACAAGTCTTTTATCTTTGATTGTACATCAGCATCTCGGGAGTGACGGTGTACTCGTGTCAGACTGTTGTCATCATTACGGGAAGGATGTGCTAATATCATCACGTTTATCAAGCCAGGAAGGTCGCGGTATCTTGTAATCAGGGATATTTGATGTTGTTTTCTTTGTCGTTATCGTCTTTGTTGTTGTTGTAGTCGTTGTTGTCGTTGTTGTAGTCGTTGTTGTTGTTGTCTTCGGTTTCGTTTTTGTGGTCGTTGTCTTTGTTGTTGTGGTCGTTGTTGTTGTAGTCATCGTTGTTGTAACTGTCGATGTCTTTGTAAATGTCTCCATAGAGGTTATTAACTTTGTTGTCGTCTTTATCGTTCGTTTTGTCTTTGTCGTTGTTGTTGTTGTCGTCGTCGTCGTCGTCGTCGTTGTTGTCGTTATGGTCATCACTCGTTGTCGTACTTGTGGTCGTCAGCCAAAAGTTAAGGGTTAAATCTTTCTTGTTGACGTTTTGCACTTCACTCGTTTACTGCACTGTCATGGTGGCGCAGAAAGAGGCTGTCAAGATACTAAAATAAAAAAAAATTATTTAAAGTTTTCCTCTACCACTAATACTCACCTTGAACTTATCGGATTCCACGTAATCTTTAGAGAACTTTCCCAGAGACACAACAGATAGCGTTACTTCTTACCAACGTCGATTCTTTTCTCATTTTATCGAGTTCTCTTAACGATGCTGGACGCCGATTACTTTCTAACTTTTGGTGTCTCTGGTTCAAGTTTGTAGCAGACACTGACACACTTATCTAACAGATGCTTTTAGAGTGTTATCAAGAGAGAACTGTGAACGTTAGAGGGGAATCATTATTTAAATGCACAAGAGTTGCCGTGCAAAAAGTGGGCCTCTCGTCTCAAAAAATGATCTCAAGTTCTCTGGTTGTAAGTCAAACTGTGGAATAATTGTTTATATTTTCACGTAAACATTTACCTACCTCTGTGTAATACTTGCTAGTGTCTTTGTATGGGGATTATTTCTCATATTTCTCGTCGCAGGGAAGTGTCTTAGGGAACTGTACTTGAAATATCTGTCAGGGTAAAACTGCATCCAACACGTCTCCTTATGTGAAACAGTTGTGGGTATAGGAATCTGTTCTATAGTTTCCAAGTTTAATTTCTATAAGGTTATTGAGATGTCGTGTGCCTCTAACGCCCTAATTCTAAGAAGCTATGCAATGACTTCTTATTGAAAGGTGAACTTAAAAAAAAGACGAATAAAACTGAGGAGGAATTTATTAATTTATTTTCATAAGTTCGATCTCCAGGACTTTTACTGACAAGCCCAACCTCAGTGACCTCTACAAGTCCAACCTCAGTGACCTCTACAAGTCCAACTCACTGACCTCACAAGTCCAACCTCAGTGACCTCCCCTCAGTGACCTCTCAAGCCTCAACAACCTCAGTGACCTCTACAAGTCCAACCTCAGTGACCTCTACAAGTCCAACTCACTGAACTGCTAAGGTGTTATGGATGTTCACGTGTTCATCCATTTAGTTCCTGATGATGTAAGTGAGCTTGATGATAGACACGGCTCTTCGATAAACCTAAGATGACATTCTGTAATATAAAAATGACACGCACAGACACGCACACCCACACATGCATACACACACACACACACACACACTCTCACACACGCCATGAAATTAGGATAAACGCCAATAACCAGCAGGTTGGTGGTGTGTGACGCCACGAATTTGTATGCTTAAATTTTTTATCCTATCTGTGAAATTAAACAATACTGATGATGATGATGATGATAATAATAGTTCAGCAATACCGAACATAATGAGTTTATAGATTAACAAGAAAGTATGAAGTCATTGATGAAGTCATTACGAGATGCATTAGAGTCTAGTGGATGTTGATGACTTTACTACATTTAGTGTTTGATTCTCTCCGACCAATGGATTTGTGTGTGCGGCCAAGTGTGTCAAGGCGCAGGTGGAGGTCGTCGATGGTGGAGGCGAGGGAGGAGCGCTGCGTCAAGAACTTAGAGAGGCGCTGCTCCAACTGCTTCTCCTTCTGCTGTAGCCAACCCATCTCCCTCTCCAGCGTGTTGAGAGTCACCTGGTGGGAGGAAGAGGAGGTGAGGGGCGTGATGAGGAGGAGGAGAAGTGAGGGGCGTGACGAGGAGAGGGAGAAGTGAGGGGCGTGGCGAGGAGGAGGAGAAGTGAGGGGCGTGGCGAGGAGGAGGAGAAGTGAGGGGCGTGGCGAGGAGGGGGAGATGTGGATAGGGGGTAATGGTTTGTTAACATCAGTGGAGTGAGCCGGGAAGAGGTAGGTAGAAATTTAATAAGATTGAGAGATAAATAACTGGTAAATTATAGAAGCGAACAATGGATTACAACAAATGCTCTGATCAGCGCCGTTTGAACGTTAGAAAAGTCTATTTGGTATTGGCTTTAATGATGCCAGAACAACCATGACTCATTTTTATTTTATTATTTTTTGCCTAGACATTTTTTTCCACATCAAAATTACTATAAACACGAGTGGATTTTGACAACATCGACCAAGACACAAGAGAAGTCAGTTTCCTTCCCCGCCAACTTTTACGATCCAATACGAGTTTACTTCCCAAAGGTCTCAATCCGCCTCGTATAACCTGAAGGAGATCATCACGACCCAGATATTGTCCCGAGCTCTGAAACTCTTACGTCTCACAATGATTTAGAACTAAGAGAGAGAGAGAGAGAGAGAGAGAGAGAGAGAGAGAGAGAGAGAGTAATATGCACAAACAAAGCTAAGTAATTTAGTTTTTCTTGTTTTTGGGGGGGGTAATCTTTGTTTTCTAAAGCTGAGTCCTAAAACATATACTATACATTGCTGTGCCGTGGAACACATACTACACAGGACGTCAACAAATACTCAACTTGCAGAATGTTCAAAACTCTTTCATTTTACAAGTATATAAATATCCTTGTTGAAACTCACGACTTACCAGCATTATATAAACGACTTTGTAAACGTCAAAAAATGAACCAGTCAGAGCGTCGCTGTCTGTCTCAAAGCACGACATGCAACTTGGTGCTGAGACACACACATCAAGTAATAAAAATGTGACAAGAAACAACGGTGTATTTTTGTGGTAACATTTTACGTAACTGATAAATCTTGATAAATCCGGGTTAAAGAAACATCTTTTGTTGATATATAACCCGTATTAAATAGTGTGATTCTTATAAGATTATTTAAAACTTATATTTTTAGTGTTATGTCTTTGGTCGAATTTCTTCTTAAGCAAATTTATGATAACTCGTATCTTAGCTCTTAGATAATCTTTATATCTGAAGAAGAATAAGATATTATAAACAAGATCAACATTTATAAGATAAGACAGTATTTATGCATTACGTTTTGCGTCAAGATAAGCATCACTAGTCTTCCACCAGGAGAAAAACAACTCGTAAGAGCTCGCCAAACTCTTACTATTTTAATCAAGAAATATTTACGTAATTAAATCTTACATAACAATCAAGTGAAACATCCTTTAGTGCCACCGTCAACTTCTGACTCCTCTATCATAGTTTATTATAAGGAATACTCGTTAACATCTTCCTTAGGACTTTAATCCACGTGTATTGTTTCAAGATTCCATGTGACGTCTGCCAACACCTGATAGACGCCAAAACTCAAGAATCTTAAGTAATCTCTTCAGTACGATATCTTAAACCCTTGAGTACGATACCTTAACTGTCTCCTTACTCCCTGTACTTTATATCACCTTACGAATGAAAACAGAGAGAGAGAGAGTAAATGATATTACTTTCCACTCAACAAGAGGCGCCGCCGTTGGTTCGTGCCAGTGTCCATTACTCCGCCAGCCGCGCCCCCACCATCACACTCAAGTACTGACCTCTGCTCCTGATGGGCCGCACCTGATGGGCCGCACCTAATGGGCTCGGTATCATTATCCAGGATCACTTACGTCTGTCTGGCAGGATAAACCCTCACCCTTTTTAATTCAACAACCGCAGTGCAGCTCTTTAAATAATAAGTATTTACTATGTTAAATTTTGATATAGTTAAACCTCCATATAACGGACTTATATCTCTATATATTCCGTTAGATGAGGGATTTCACATTTAATGGACCTTTGATATTACGGACTTTCATTTCTATTTAGTTTGATATATGGTTTCACATACTAACGGACTCTTAATATAACGGATTTTCTTCTCCATATATTTCGTTAAATATATGGAGACTGTTGTTTTCATTTCCCTTTCACTATTCTCTATTAACATACCACTCTAGCTATTCTTTTTTTGGTAATTACTTCAGTAACTTCTTCTACTTATTATTATTATTATTATTATTATTATTAGTTTAATTAAATATATTTGTTTTGACTACATGATACGTGTTTGATGATGTAATACTCTGGTTGTGACTAAGTTAATATGGAAAGAAGTTTAGGAGATGCAGCTGTCACGCCCACTCACAGTAATGGACACTAATATAGTTTCACAGAGTCCAGTCACGCGTTGGCCAGATACGAGTGTGTGTGTGTAATGTCCTTATCTGACCATACTTATTTGTTGACACTCTTAAGGTACTGTGACTAACATTTTAACACTTTCGCTTTTGTTAATTGTTTGGTTATACGTATGTTAAATCTTTACCTTTAGTTAATCTGTTTGACCTTTGTGGTTTTTTGTGTTTAATCCGGTTTAATTCGATTTAACTCTTTGTCTGGGAAGGTAGCATGTTCACGGGTTAGTGTTGGGAGGTAAGGAGTTTTGTTCACCAAGATCTCACATCAGTCACCAAAATAAACACTTCACACCCGAGGCTACAAGAATGGCCTGGTGAGTGTGAGGTAAATAGGAGTTTAGTTAAAAGACGTAAAGACCACAGCGTAAACTGTATCAGTCATGGCGTGTGTCGGGCGTCGTCTACACCGTGTGATTGATGGACAGTCTGTAAGGAAGTATAAACAGTCACTATAACAACACTATAAACTTAAAAGAGTATTTCACTGATTTATGAGAATATTTGTGGAAACTATGATACCCTGTGATAATGAGGAAGACATGGGGAAGATGGAAGAGTCAGTGAGAAGAAGGAACGAGAGATGTGTGTATAATGAAAGAAGGAGAGAGATGAGTAAACAGATAAATTGAAAGAAAAAAGAAACTGAAGATTAGAGAGAGAGAGAATAAGACTGAACTATAAGCATGGACTTCAGTAACGTTGGTATGAGTGATAAACAACTGATAATTATAGTGTCTAGTGATTATATACACAGCATTATATACAGTAAATAAGGATAATTGCCGGTTAGTGATAACTTCTATCTATTTATCACTTTGGGGGAACATCTAATTGGCCATAAATGATTTTGTAGAATTGTTATCATAAAAATACATATAATTGAATAATACACAACATCTAGCCCAACCACACCTAACCTAACCTAACCTAACCTATATTGCCTTTAATAACTAAGACAGGGAAGATAACACGCCCACCTGGAGATGGTCAGCCCTGTTGGCTGATGTGCTGTTATTGAACCCCGCCTCCTTCCCCCGTCTGCCCCGGACCCCGCCCCGCTCAGCCAAGGCCGCAACAACTGATGACGTCACAGTGCTTGTGGAGCCAGGGGCCGACTTTCCAGCATCAGGAGAGACTGAATTATCCCGTCTTTTATTTGCTGCTTGTGGCGCTCTTGCCTCCCTCTTGCTCGTATTAAGTGTCGAGCTTCCAAGTTTTGACGTCACCGATATTTTGGTGTCGTGGTTGGTGGAGTGAGTCTTCTTCAGCGACACGAGAGAGTTAACCTTGGTAGTGGTGAGCATGTTGGTAGCGTAACAGCGGCATTTAAGGGACTACGAGACTAAATGTTGTCACTTTAAATGATTGCGTATAAAATGCGTACCAGATTAAACACTCTGTCACCATATAAATTAATGTTTACTCGAGTTTAGTACGAAACATTTGACGTCACTTCAACTAATGTTTGTGTTTAGTTAAGATGTTTGAAGTCTAGGAAGAACAAGAGATTTTTAGATCCTAACCCACACTTGGTCTCTCTTACACCTCCTCTTCGTGTCTCTCATTCACTGTTTGCTGAGAGATACAGTCATTTTGTTCCACCTGTTCTCTCCTGATTGTTCCACCTGTTCTCTCCTGGTTGTTATTCTCTATATATCAAGTCCCCTTGTTCTCAATGTTCATTATTTATGGAGATCAGTTGCCGGGGTTCAGTTCTCACGGTAACTTAGGTCTGTGTCCACGGTGTCTGATGTTCAGTGTCTGATGATTCGGTGGCTCCCTGCCCACTCGTCTATGCACTTTGTTCACTGTTCATCACACAACCACACACCCGGTTTCTGCGCATGCGTGGTGGGGCGGTCTGCTGTTTTCATTTATAATCTCGCATATCGTGACAATTTGCTTCAGCAGTCATCATAAACTTCATCTTATTAGGTGAGGTTTCTTTGTAGTGAGCGCACGAGTCTGTGTCATATACATTATTTCCTTCTATTAAATTTCAAGAACTTATTTTTCCTCTTTTTAGAAACTAAGAAAATACAAGATACTTTCCTTTTTCATTTGATTTATTCTCGGTTTTCAAATTTTTAAAACTTTTCCTTCATATTTTTTCCTCGGTGAAAGTATAATATCTGTCTACTGTATCCGTCGCTCAGTAGCATCATCTCCCAAAGGTTATAATGTATCTGGTTGACAGGATCTGGTGGCAGCATCATCGGGGCGCACGAGGGCCTGTGGCCAGACACAACACGGAGGAGAGGTAAGCCGCCAGGGTGTACCGTGTCGACAGCACCATTACCAGCAGCGGCGGCGGCCAGGTAAACCCTCCCGTCACGCGCACGCCCATTTGGTAGTGGTGGAGATGGTGGGTGGCGGCGGGGGAGGTGGGTGGGTGGGTGGCGGTGGAGCTGGTGGTGGCAGAAGGTTGTGCTCGTTGGGTGCACTAGCTCTGGGCAAGACTCATCGTTACTAATTTTTATACAAAGTTCAGGTGTCCAACAACATACTATTTTATGATGCAGTGTTTCCCAAGGCTTTGTTAATGTTGTTTATGTGAGGGTGGGGGATAGGGGCTAGGAGGAAGGGGGTAACAGCTAGGGGCTAGATGATGAGGGTTGGCGACCACAGTCCTCCACTCTAAACGTTCTCGGGCAGTTTTTAACAATCCCCTAAGGTTTTGTATCTCTCTATGGATCCAGTTTTTAATTTCATTCCTTCATCTCAGTCTCTGCCTTCCCCTGGCCCTTCTACCCTCAACTTTACCCATTAATATTTATGTTATTATTCCCTCCATCTCTAATTACATAACCAAAGTATCTCATTTTTCCTGAAGTTTTGGTGATCTTAGTATTTTCTTCATTTGTTTTTCTCCCAGTGTAGTTTATTCTTAACATTCGTCTAAAACACCACATTTCAAACGCCTCCAACCTCTTTCTGGTGTCTGCTGAGAGTGTCCACGCTTCTGACCCATACATCAGTCCTTGCCATATAAAGCTGCTTGTTGAGGGCGGGATAGCTGCGAGATGTGGGTGGGTTAGCTGCGTGTAGTGGGCGGGATAGCTGCGTGACAAGGGTAGGACAGCTTGCATGGCAGTATGACGTAGTAAGCACTGTAAGCCTTGAGGAGTTTGCATGATTAGCGCAAGGTGAGGGTGCTTGCTCAAGTGATAGGAATGTGTGGAGAGGATGAAGAAGTAAGCCTGGTGAAGGTGAGGGGGCATGCCTAGTGAGGGAGAGTGTATAAATGGGGGAGAAAGAGGGACTGCCTGGTGAGGGTAAGGGGGAGTGCCTGATGAGGGTGAGGGAGAGGAACAGTGCCTAGTGAGGGAGAGGAACAGTGCCTAGTGAGGGTAAGGAAGAATGCCTGGTGACTCTACTAAGAACTAGACTATGCTGAACTGTACTGAGCCAACACTGTAATGTACTTAGCCAGCACTAATATACTGACCTACACTGTCGTTCAACACTGACACACCTACAACACTTCCCAGCAGTCACCAGTTTACCTGATCATCAGTAACACATAACTACAGGAAAACAGGAGAATTTTGTCTGAGTATTTGTTGATCTCTGAGACTGTTGATAAAGTATTTAGTATTTTTCTATTAAAGTGAATTCCAGTTTGCTTGTTCTACTACTACTACTAATAATAATAATAATAATAATAATAATAATAATAATAAGAATAATAATAATAATAATACTAAGAAGAAGAAGAAGAAGAAGAAGAAGAAGAAGAAGAAGAAGAAGAAGAAGAAGAAGAAGAAGAAGAAGAAGAAGAAGAAGAAGAAGAAGAAGAAGAAGAAGAAGAAGAAGAAGAAGAAGAAGAAGAAGAAGAAGAAGAAGAAGAAGAAGAAGAAGAAGAAGAAGAAGAAGAAGAAGAAGAAGAATTAAAAGAATTAATGTATCAAAAAGTCTTAAAAATTTTTAAACAATATTTGTCCAGTTTTTATGGTCCAGAAAATATATAAAAAAAAAAGTTGTTGTTTTGAATGTGAATATTTAGTGTTAAAAAGTTGGGGAATTACGGGGTGTATTGTCACGTGGTTAGGTTAGGTTTTAAGCTGAGTATTTTAGAGCATAAGAAGAAGAACACAAGGTTACTGCTCATGTACAGCTTAATATAATAGGTAGATGGTGTTCATAGTGTACTTAAGAACATGTATATAATTAAAAAATGAACAGTTTAGATTTCTCAGAACACTTAATTAACTGTGGTGTGTCAGATAATAAATGTACCAAGGTTTTTCCCGGAGATAACACGAATCATTTTTGCCTGAGTAAACAAACAAACATTTTCCCTCGGGTAGAAACTTACATTTTTTTCTCTATCTTTTTATTTTCTTCTTTTTAATTAAGAGAAGGTCGCTCCTGCTCGCAAATTTCTCCCTGGACATATAAATGGCAACAAAACGTCAGAAGTTGCAGTCAATTTTAATATTTCATTTCTTTCACGGATAATGGTTTTCTTTCTTATTTTTGTGAGGATAATACAAAAGTCTCTTCTTTCATAATCAAGTTTAGAATATCTTATAATTATTGAAAGTCGCCGCAGATTATTGCTTCACGAAAATTACGATGAAAGCCGTGATTACTGCAGCGGCCAATCTTACCTCTGAGTCTCTGACGAGGATTACTGTGCATCTGTGTTGCTTTTGTTGTGGAGAATAATGACTGACCTTATTTTTTCCTTTTTGGTGGGAAGAATCAATTCGTTCATGAGCGTCACAGCCATGCATGAGACTGTCAGTGTTTTTGGTGTGGCTGACGAAATTCTGTTCTAGTAAAGTTGCGTTATGATCGTCGTCAGTAGCGAGGTTTATCCCTTCTCTTAGTATTTATTAGAATATATTTGGATTATCTTGGAGCATTAGAGGGTGAATGTAAATTTATCTCATAGACATTACTAGATGATCTGTATGTTTATATGTCTAGTTAAATTTACAACCTTTTCTCACTAACATGTACTAACTCGACTTATAAAAACACACAACAAAACTCAAATTTTTACCTCAAGACGTGTGTGTGTGTGTCTGAGTATCACTAGAAATTAACCCCTTGTGTACGATGCCTCCCTCTGAGCGGATTAACACAAGCAAAATAAATTAACTTAAAAATCAGTTTATATGGAATTAAAATCTCACAGACGCAAACAAAAGACAATTGAATCCCCAAAACAAATGAAGACGTAGATGGATAAACAAGAAAAACAAAACAGGTGGCGAAGTATAGATAGAAATAAATAACAAACAACTACCAAGATACGTGTAAGTAAGTACAAAAAAAAATCACGAAGGTTAAAAAAAAATCAGAATTGCCAACTAGAACGTTCCATTTTGTTCAACTCACACCGCGAGTCATCACTAAGCTGGGGAACTAAGGTAAATAAAGGGTATGTTAGGCGTGTCGTGTGAGAGTCATACATGCAACACGTGAGCTTTAAGGGTGAATATCTCCCTCCCTCCCTTCCTCCCTCCCTCGCTCTAAATGCCATATCCGCGATTTGCATTCCCCCCCTTGTTTGTACTGAGGAGTAAGGAAAGGGAAGGAGGAGGAGAAGAAGAAGAACCAGGAGAGAATAAGTGGTATGGAGGGGAAGGATATGAAGAGGAGTGAGGAACTGGTACACATAGAAGGTAAGGGAGAGGGAGAGTCAAGGAGAAGAGGATGAGATATAAAGGGAGAGGAAGTGGTGTATGAAAGAGGAAGGAAAAGAAGAGCTAGAAGAAAAAAAATAAATAAAGAAAGATGAAAAACGAGCGAGAGACAGGGAAAGAAACGCAAACTCAGACAAACAAACAAAAGGTGAAAGAAAGGGATTAAAAACTTGAAGAAAATGGAGGTAACAAGGAGGTAAATAGTCTGACTGGGTACAGAATTAATTGTTATTTTAGAATTACGAACACGAAGGACAATAACACTCTACCCTTCCCCCTCCACTTCACCTCTACCACCCACCACCCCTCCACCCACCACCCCACCTCTACCACCCCACCACCCCCACACAGCAGCCAGGGACACAGTAATTGCAGATCCTGGCCACAGTGTGAAGATGGCCACCAACGATAGACAGATCATGACCACATTGTAAACATGGCCATCAGAGAAACACAGACCATGGCCACAGTATAAACATGGCCATCAGAGAGACACAGCACCTGGGAGACAAAACTCGTGCTTGGCTCCAATAAACCACAGCGAGAGGCAGAAAACAATATACATTTTTTTACTGAAACCTGTATAACCCGAGGGAGTAAATAGAGGCAAATTACTCCTACGGCCATTGCGTGCACCGTAAGAGCAGAAGGCATATGATTAACCTGTTAAAAATAGACCCCCCCCCCCTTTATCATTTTCCCTCTGCCGCACAGACAGCTAAGGTCAGAGGGTCAATGGGGGGAGGAGTCGTCGATCGAGGTCATGTTGTTACGGAGTGATTATTTAGTTGACTAAAATATCCTAAGATAACAAAATATTTATGTTCTGGTTAGACACTGACCTAAAAGGAACGTGTAATATTAGTCTTAAGTTATAATAGTTTGCACTTTATATATTGTGTAAGAATTTTCCGCAGACTATTAGTTCGAGAAGATTACAGGAAGGTAGCTGTTTATATCATACAAAACCAAGATACAGATTAACGCCTATAGGTTTATATATGTTATTATTTCTTGCTTATTTCTCGGGTTCACAGGTCAAAGCAGGTCTCAGCAGGTCTCAGCAGGTTTCAGTAGGTCTCAGTAGGTCTCAGGTGTGCCAAATATCCAGACATTCACAGCTCCCTCACGCCTCCTCATGAGCCAGCTGCTACCTGCCTCTCACTTGTGACTCTTAACAACACCAAGGCTCTTGACTCACACGTCACGTTAAGTAAGCAGTGTAATTAAACTGTCCGTCTGTGAGAGTCTTCATGTAGACTCAGTGGCTGGGTGGAATGGTTTTGTAGAGGCTTTAATCTTCCCGATCTCTGCGATAATGGTTTCCTAGTCACGAACCTCTGCACCTCCGTCACTACACCTTGGTCGCCACTTAGACACTACACCTTGATCGCCACTTAGACACTACACCTTGATCGCCACTTAGGCACTACACCTTGGTCGCCACTTAGGCACTACACCTTGGTCGCCACTTAGACACTACACCTTGGTCGCCACTTAGACACTACACCTAGATCGCCTCTTAGACACTACACCTTGATCGCCACTTAGACACTACACCTTGATCGCCACTTAGGCACTACAGAGAAGAACGAGTAACTGCAGGGATGAAAAACTGATGAAAGTCTGAAATAGATTAATATAGTTGACCTTCTCTCCCCTAATGGTGGTGACGACAGAGTAAACAAGACGTGGATGTGAAGTAACTACCTGTGTCTGTCTGTGTTTGGGGTTACTGAACGATGTATTGGGGACACGTAGAGTTGATCCCTATCGCCTCACGCTCACACAACCTTACTACATCATGGCTTCGTAAACAAAAGAAATAGATGAATAAATAAAAAAATGCTAAATATATACACATGTACAATATACACAAACGTACATAATATACACATGTACATAATACACACACGTTCATAATACACACACGTACATAATACACACAAAGATCCAGATTGTGTAGTCATGTGCAACACAATTTTTTTCTTGTTTTAATGACGATCATAAAAGAGGGTTGTGAACAGGAGCGGACTGCAGAGGCATAAAAATAGTATAGAACCATAATGAGGATGTTGTACCAGGGAGGGTGTTGTACCAGGGAGGGTGTTGTACCAGGGAGGGTGTTGTACCAGGGAGGGTGTTGTACCAGGGAGGGTGTTGTACCAGGGAGGGTGTTGTACCAGGGAGGGTGTTGTACCAGGGGGGGTAGGGTGTTGTACCAGGGAGGGTGTTATACTCAGGGGGTGTTGTACCAGGGAGGTGTTGTACCAGGGAGGGTGTTGTACCAGGAGGGTGTTGTACCAGGGAGGGTGTTGTACCAGGAGGGTGTTGTACCAGGGAGGTGTTGTGGGGAGGTGTTCAGGGTGGGAGGGTAAGTTGTACCAGGAGGGTGTTATACCTGGGAGGGTGTGTACCAGGGAGGGTGTTGTACCAGGGGGGTGTTGGGTAAGAAAATTAGGGAGGGTGTTGTACCAGGGAGGTGTTATACCAGGAGGAGGGTGTTGTACCAGGGAGGGTGGGGGGTGTTGTGTTGTTATACCAGTAGGAGGGTGTTGTGGGGGTGTTTGTACCAGGGTGTTATGCCAGGAGGGTGTTGTACCAGGGAGGGTGTTGTACCAGGGAGTGGTGTTGTACCAGGGAGGGGTTATACCAGGGAGGTGTTGTACCAGGGAGGGTGTTATACCAGGGAGGGTGTTGTACCAGGGAGGGTGTGTGGTGTGTACCAGGGAGGGTAAGCATGCAGGAGGGGAGTTGTACCAGGGAGGGTGTTGTACCAGGGGAGGGAGTACCAGGGAGGGTGTACTCAGGGAGGTGTTATACCAGGAGGGTGTTGTACCAGGACCAGGAGGGTGTGCCAAGGAAGGTGGTACCAGGAGGTTGTACCAGGGAGGTGGTACCAGGGATACCAGGGAGTGGTGTTGTACCAGGATACCAGGGAGGGTTGTACAGGGAGGGTGTTGTACCAGGGAGGGTGTGTTGTTATACCAGGGAGGGTGTTGTCACCAGGGAGGGAGTGGTACCAGAAGTTGTACCAGGGAGGGTGGGTGTTGTACCAGGGGGGGGTGGTACCAGGGAGTGGTGTTGCACTCAGGAGGGTGTTGTACCAGGGAGGGTGTTGTACCAGGGAGTGGTGTTG
Source organism: Homarus americanus (assembly GCF_018991925.1). Lineage (NCBI taxonomy): Eukaryota > Metazoa > Arthropoda > Malacostraca > Decapoda > Nephropidae > Homarus > Homarus americanus. The sequence goes on from NW_024755595.1 coordinate 1,104,422, forward strand.
TACCAGGAGGGTGTTGTACCAGGGACCAGGGAGGTGTTGTACCAGGGAGGAGTTGTACCCGGAGGGTGTTGTACCAGGGAGGGAGTTGTACCAGGGAGGGTGTTGTACCAGGGAGGGTGTTGTGTACCAGGGAGGGTGTTGTACCAGGAGGTGTTGTACCAGGGAGTGGAGTTGTACCTGGGAGGGTGTTGTACCAGGGAGGGTGTTGTACCAGGAGGGGTGTTGTACCAGGGAGGGTGTTGTACCAGGAGGTGTTGCACCCAGGAGGGTGTTGTACCAGGAGGTGTTGTAGGGTGTTGTACCAGGAGGGTGTTGTACCAGGGAGGTGTTGTACCAGGAGGTAAGCTTGTACCAGGAGGAAGTTGTACCAGGGAGGGTGTTGTACCAGGGAGGGTAACCAGGGAGGTGTTGTACCAGGAGGGTGTTATACCAGGGAGTGTGTTGTACCAGGGGAGGGTGTGTTGTACCAGGGAGGTGTTGTACCAGGGAGGCCATTATACCAGGAGTGGTGTTGTACCAGGAGGGTGTTGTACCAGGAGGGTGTTGTACCAGGAGGGTACCAGGGAGGTGTTGCAAATTACTGAACTACCAGGGAGGTGTTATACCAGGGAGGGTAAGCAATACCAGGGAGTGGTGTTGTACCAGGAGGGTGTTGTACCAGGGAGTGGTGTTGTACCTTGGGAGGGAGGTGTTGTACAGGTACCAGGGAGGGTGTTGTACCAGGGAGGGTGTGTACACCAGGAGGAGAGGGGAGGGAGGGTGTTGTACCAGGGGAGGGTGTTGTTGTACCAGGGAGGGAGTTGTACCAGGGAGGGAGGTTGTTGTACCAGGGAGGGTGTTGTACCAGGAGGGTGTTGTACCTAGGGAGGGTGTTGTCCCAGGGAGGGAGGTTGTACCAGGGAGGGTGTTGTACCAGGGAGGGTGTTGTACCAGGAGGGTGTTGTACCAGGGAGGGTGTTGTACCAGGGGATTGGTGGGTGTACCAGGGGAGGGTGTTGTACCAGGGAGGGTGTGTTGTACCAGGAGGGAGTTGTACTGGGGGTGTATCCCCAGGGAGGGTATATGCCAGAGGTGTTGTACCAGGGATACCAGGGAGGGTGTTGTACCAGGGAGGGTGGAGGGAGTTGTACCAGGGTGGCAAGGAGGGTGTTGTACCAGGGAGGGTGTTGTACCAGGGAGGGGAGCTGTACCAGGGAGGGAGCTTGTAGCCTGGGAGGTGTTGTCCCAGGAGGAGTTGTACCAGGGAGGTGTTGTACCAGGAGGGTGTTGTACCAGGGAGGGTGTTTGTGCACCAGGGAGGAGTTGTACCAGGGAGTGGTGTTGTTGTACCAGGGAGGAGTTGAGGGTGTTGTGTACCAGGAGGTGTTGTACCAGGGAGGGAGTTGTACCTGGGAGGGTGTTGTCCCAGGGAGGGAGTTGTACCAGGAGGGTGTTGTACCAGGAGGGTGTTGTACCAGGAGGTGTTGTACCAGGGAGGGAGTTGTACCAGGGAGGGTGTTGTACCAGGGAGGGTGTTGTACCAGGGAGGAGGTACCTGGAGGTGTCCCAGGGGAGGAGTTGTACCAGGGAGGTGTTGTACCAGGAGTGGTGTTGTACCAGGCACCAGGAGGAGTTGTACCAGGGGAGGGTAAGGTACCAGGAGGGTGTTGTACCAGGGAGGGTGTTGTACCAGGGAGGGTGCTGTACCAGGAGGGAGTGTACCTGGGAAAGTTTCCCAGGAGGGAGTTGTACCAGGGAGGGTGTTGTGACCAGGGAGGGAGGTGTTGTACCAGGGAGGGAGTTGTACCAGGGAGGGTGTTGTACCAGGGGAGGAGGAGTTGTACCAGGGAGTGGTGTTGCTGTACCAGGAGGGTGTTGTACCAGGGAGGGTGGAGGGAGTGTAAGTTGTACCAGGGAGGGTGTTGTACTCAGGAGGGTGTTGTACCAGGGGGTACCAGGGAGGGAGTTGTACCAGGGAGTGGGTGTTACCAGGGAGGGAGTTGGTACCAGGGGAGGAGTTGTACCAGGGAGGGTGTTGTACCAGGAGTGGTGTGGTACCAGGGTGTTGTACCAGGGAGGGAGTTGTACCAGGAGGGTGTTGTACCAGGGAGGTGTTGTGTTGTACCAGGGAGGGAGTTGTACCAGGAGGGTGTTGTACCAGGGAGGTGTTGTACCAGGGAGGGTGTTGTACCAGGGAGGAGTTGTACCAGGGAGGGTGTTGTACCAGGGAGGGTGGGTGGGTACCAGGGGGGGGTGTTGTACCAGGGAGGGTGTTGTACCAGGGAGGGTGTTGTACCAGGGAGGGTGTTGTACCAGGGAGGGTGTTGTACCAGGGAGGGTGTTGTACCAGGGGGAGGGTGTTGTACCAGGGAGGGTTATCTAATATCCAAACGTGACGGATAAGATACACTCTTTCCTGTCGTCGTGGTGAAGGAAACCGACCAATGAGAGAGCCGAGTGACGTAGGCCAGGTAGAGCCAGTGTGCCACAAGTGTAACGATTTCTGCTTCAAGGAGAGACAAGAGCGTAGTTTACGAGGAACGAACTTCACCTTCAGGAGTTTTATGGCCGCCTCACTCAGCTGGTTTGGTCCCTTTTCAATCTCGCAGCTGGTGTAGTGTTCAGGGTCCTAGTTCAAGGCGATGGATGTATTGTATATATTGTAGCGATAATAAGCATCTGGTTTTATAGGGCTCTTTCCTCAGTCTAGTTTTTTCGTGTTTTTTTTCTTCAGATTTATTATTGAGAAGAGCAGGTTTATTCCTCTTAACATAAACAAACCCCTCTGTAGACTTCAACAACTCGTGTACTGTGTCTCACAAGGCCTGGGACGATGTGAAGTGACAAGAATTCTATGGTTGAAAACATTAACACAGTGCCAAGGTCAGTTGCACGTGACTCGCCGACGTTTCCTCTAACATGGATGCCATCACTGCTGGATGTCACACAGTACAGTTGGGTTCTAAACGTCCACACACCGCCATCTTCAGCTCGCTCCTCTCTTCCAGTACCTCTGTCAGCCTTCATGATATTTGGTACCTCCTCTAGCGTTTTGGAATGGATCCACCTCGACCTGTTATGTTGTCAAGGTGTAGCAACAGAGTGGTCATCCTCCACCACTTGCTGATTCTTTGTACTGACTGGCCTCTGTGTTGGTGGAGAGTCCCTCGACGATTGTTTATTGTCTAACCTGATAGAACGTTTCGATGTGGTGAAGGTGAGGGCAGTGATAGCTGAAGCCGAGTACATCGCAGTGGCCTCCATGGATGTGTGTGACAAGGAGGCAGTGTTCCATGTGTCTTTGCCGGTCAAACCTCTCGACTTTCTTGGTAAAATCATCATTGATAATTTCCAGCCCACAAAGGATACAACTCCGTCAGAGAGTGTGGCTCTGCTCTTGAAGAAGGGGGCCAAGAACAACACGTATAAATTCATAGAGGGTTCTTGAGACCCAAGAGGCTGATGTCAAAAGGAAAAATGTCAGAGTTCATCTGGTGTGTGGAGTATCACTTAGTGTCGAAGGACGGTAAAGTAACTCAGATCGTTACCATAATATTTAAAATACTGTTTCTGAGCTTCAAAAAATTAAATACTAGACTTGACACTCTTAGATATAAATAAAACTCACAATCGTTACAGTTTTCTTGAAATTTTATTGTTTATTTAATCATAAGAACAACTAGAACATAAATTTCATAATATACTTTATTATTAACGCTTGTATTATATACTGTATATACTGCAGTAAGGTAGATCCACTTTTAAGTCACTATCGGCCTGAAGCGTTCCACTGATAACGGTGATACTCTGTTTAAAGATCTATCTCAAGTGTTGGCATTAAACTAGTGCCAAAATTTTAAAGATACACAAAAAAAATAAATTGCAGGTAAACTTGCATTTGGTGTTTCTGGGTCATTAAGTTGATAACAGCAGCTAGTCGTGTGTTGCTTTTGCCTCTACGCAGTTCAGAAATGCTGTACCGTATGCAGTTCATAATACTTCTTCTGGCAGACTATTACACAGGTCTACCACCCAGGCCGTAAAAAATTACTTCCTTGGCGCGCTTGAGTCCTCTCGTGATGGTGTGTGACATCACCAAAAATTTTATCTTGAATTAAGTTTCTCATCCTTGTCAAGATTTTGAATTTGTCCGAGATTCGCCCAATTGTATATTATCTGAAGAAGTGTCAGTCTACTTGGATAATCGAGATGATATAATTCAGGAATAATCGCCCGCAAACTTGATAATCTGGCTCTATACATTATCATCAGTATCGTTAATGTCAAAGATAAACAGAGTGGGTCCTAGGAGAGATGCTTATGGTACTCCACTGTCAGCAAGAACCTTTACCCTTCCTGTAAAACGTTGCCAGCAGTCGGATGTAAAGTGCAAGTTAATGGTGCAAGTCAAGGGAAGGATGCAGCTGTCGAACCATTAACACGTGACCCCCTCCGGCCCCCTCCCCCACCATCCAGTAACACGTCACCCCTCCTCCCCCCACCATCCAAACACGTCACCCCTCCCTCCCCCACCACTCAGCAACACGTCACCCCTCCCCACCATCCATTAACACGTCACCCCCTCCCCCACCACCCAGTAACACGTCACCCCCTCCCCACCATCCAGTAACACGTCACTCCCCTCCTCCTCCCCCACCATCCAGTAACACGTCACCCCCCCACCATCCAGTCCCCACCATCCAGTAACACGTCACCCCCCTCCCCCACCACCCAGTAACACGTCACCCCCCTCCCCCACCATCCAGTAACACGTCATCCCCCTCTCTCACAATCCCCCAGGGCCAATTTGTGTGTCTGTGTACCATTGTTGTTGTTCCTTGAGAAGACCAATTAGACTGTTAACAGATCTCTTTCCCACGTAAACATCCAAGTATAGAAACCAGACACTTAAAACCTAACCTAACATAACCTAACCTAACTCTTTCTTGATTATCTCTCCCTGCAGCTCCGATGATGAGGTTGGTACTGGATGATGAAAACTACTGGGGAGATGCAGGGCTCGAGCGGGGACGCGGTGGTGTAGGGGTACCAAATGTCGCAAAGGGTGACGGTACTACAGAGGGATACGGTACTACAGAGGGATACGGTACTACAGAGGGAGACGGTACTACACAGATTATAAAAAGCGAAAATATCGTAAAAAAACAGAAGCCAAACATCTTAAAAAATCGCTAAATCTAGCGACAAAAGTAGCTAAATTGGCAATACTGTCTGACCATTACATCTGCCTTGGGTTGGGTACCGCTGTATGACCGTTCACCTCTAACTCTTCCTGTAGCAGAAGGTGACAAGACTATCATATAAAATGTGAGGATCCGACACAGGCTATTGGCCTCTTTTGGTATGGTGGGTTGGGGTAGGTTTTTGGTACAAAATGTGTTGCCAGCTGTTTTTAAAGGTCTCTGATCCCCAGCAGATGGCAGCACACGTAGTAACCCCGCGTCCCCATTGGTCGACGCCTCTGAGGCTTGTTTCAAAACACTGTTGTAAACAACCATTAAGGCGGGAAGAGAGTGTTGCCTTATTAATGGGTTGATTTGACCGAATTAAGGTTGGTGAAATGACAATTTTGTTTTGTTTTTATGTATTTGATTATATAAATAGGTACTAATGAGTAAGTGGCTGGATAACTTTGATATATTCCTTCTATAAGAGGCTGTAGTGGACCCTACAAGGCCTTGTTAAATTTACACTACTCGATGATGTATTTCATTTGTTCATACAATTATAATTTATGTGCAAAATTTAAAACACACTGTTGTCGGGATTTAACATATAGCAGAAGGATTGATTAAAACTATTTTGGTGGTGGTTGGAAGAGGTGATTTGATACAAGAATAAGCTCTGCAAGGAAGACTGGGGGGAGCCTGGAATAAACTTGATAACTATAGCATTGCAGCAAATTACACATGTGTGAAGCTATGTTGAGTTAGGTGTAATAATTTAGGAAAAAAAAATCAAATATAATAATAGCAGTCCTGTTTTTGAACAAATGAGAAGCGTAGAGGTCAGACAAGTGTTGAAGGAAATCAAGTTGGATGGACTCCCTGGTTCCCTTTGAGCACTTTCCTCAGTGGGCACTACTTTACTGTACTTGGATATATATGTGCAATATCTGGAAAACAGTGGACATTATGTCATGAACTGGCTTTTAATACAAGCTGGCTATTTTGTTGTGAAGTTCTTAAAATGAACCAACTAATCCTAACCCAACCTACCTAACCAAACATTACGTGATTATATTCAAGAAGCATCAGTATAAGTATAAATAATAAAACAAAATTAATTTCCAGATGGAATTGTTTGACTTTGTTATTCCTCTGAGTTTAGATTCTCTGCAGGAAGCAACGTCCACCAAGCAGTATGTGGTTACCAACATATCAATCGGTCGAGAAGTACCAAAAAAGATCCAAGGTGAGTTGATAATAATTATTTTACATTATTAGCATGTCTACAATGGAAGTAACTTCTATCAGATCAGTTGAAATTACCCTTCAGTATTTCCTTGTACTACTCAGGTTATTAGTGAACTTTTAAGTCAGTTTAGTCATACGGTTTAGTGACCTTTATTCCTTATTTGAATCAATATATGTTTTGTGCAATAAAGGGTGTGCTTGTTCTGAGAATCCCTCTTACAGTACAACACTTCAACATTCTTTAATTTTTTCATATATTCTGTATACCTATATTTTCCTCATATAATTCTATGTTTTTCAGAAGCACATGTCTTGTTCAGGCAAGATGGACCCAAATTCATTATTAGAGAGCAGTGCTTTGATGCTTTTTATAGTGTCCTTGTCAACTTTGCTTCTGTTGATCAAGAGTTCAAGCACCGCTCATGGGATATACTCGTTAAAGGTTAGTAAAAAAGTAAATGGTGTTTTTGGATACATCCAACATAATGTGGTTTATGCTACAGTACAGTGAACCTTATTGGGTTTCTTCTTAATAATATCTCGTGCATCATTTGAAACAATCATAAAACTTTTGAAATGATTGAAGAATTGGGATTGCAAGGATTTATTTTTATTTTTTGTATTTTTTTGTATTTTTATAGTTTTACACTTGAATTGGAGAAGATGGTTTGGTTAAAAAATTTTAAACATAAAATGAACTGGGACAAATCAGCTACCGTAAGTACAATTGTAAAATCTTTTCACTGAGACATTCCTTTGCCAAAGACTGAAGGTATTTGAAGTGGTGGAAGTTATATGATGCAGGAACAGCTCTCTGGGCCAAATATTTCCATAGAGTACTAGTTCAAGGTATTAATTAGTTTGGGTTGCCAGAGGCTCTGTGAAATAATGTTTAAACAGGAAACTCATGGGTTCTCCCAGATGTCCATGTAGGTTGATTGTAGGTACTTGGTTGTGTCTTTGTTGACTGTAGCTCACCAGAACACTTGACTATGAAGGTACTGTAACTGTAGAATATGTATAAAAAAAATGAACTTTGCAAAGAGGCTAATTTTCTTCTTTAGTTATGATTCTGATGAGATAGGGACACATGCATTTCATTCAGTGTGACTGTTTACATAATTATGTCCTTGTGTGAACTCAGTAATGACCAGCATGTCACATATTATTTTGGCAGAAATACTGTATACTGTAACAGAATATAACCTCCATTTTGTACTCCTTAGCCATGGCAAAAATGACTGCAGAACTTGCACTGGTGCTTGATGAGCGAGATATGTCTAGCAGTGAGAAGCTCCGCTGGTTGAATATTCTAAAGATGAACACTTATTTAGCCTGTAACCTCACCGAGGCTTTTGAAAATGACTACAACAAGCCAACCACAGACACACTGTTACTTGGCAAGGTAGGCAATAATTAAATGGAAAATATTTAAGAAAGTAGTCAGTGTTTATATCCTGTTAATTCTTCCCACTGCTGCATGCCTTCTATCCTAAGGGTTGTTTATTTTCTATTTTTAATTTCTTTTTACTCTTATTTTTTCGCTCCCTAGACCGCGTTGTGGGTCAATGACCTGTGCCCGGGTGGGCACAGGACCTACTTTCACTTTACAAATACAATAGTTGATTAGTCAATCCATATGGTATTGGCTACACATTAAGAGGTGTTAAATTACACTTTTCAGTTATTAGTGGTGAATGTGAAGATAGGTAAAATGTTTATGAAATCTTCTATGTGTTTGTATGAAGGGTGAGATACCTGTACTGTATATAGTTATCAACCAGTGTTGATTGATTGGTTTTTCTTCCTTTATATTTCATTTGAAAGACAATGAGATTTATTACATGTACTGTACTACAGTTTTGGTTATACAGTATAGATGTTAACTTTATATGATACAATTGTATGTTACAAAATGTTGCTCATTTTTTTATGCCTCATCCTGTAGTTTAATATTCAGGAAAACTGTAATAAATTTTGTGTTGGTGAAGTCAATAAATATACTATCTGTCTATTTTTGAATTGACAGTTTTATCTGATGGAAATCTTTGGGGGCAATGATTTTGAAGAGGAATACAGGTACCATACTGTACAGTGGCAGAACACTTCTTGTACTTCAGCTTGGAAAAAATGAATGAATGCAAATAATAAAGAGTTTTTGTTGTTCTTGATTTCAGTCTTTGTGCACTTTTGTGGGAAAACTTCACAGGAGTGGGATAAAATTTAGTTTATAAAGAGTATTGTATATCTGTGCACTTGCGATATTTGTAAGAAAATATAATATATTTTTAAAATTTTCAGGGGCGTAAGAAGACGGCAAAAAATTCAGAGACTGGTACAGACTGGGAAGAAGAGAGAACTCGCATGTTAGTACAGCTCTTCTCTGTTCTGCAGTATCCATTGCAACGTTTGTGGGACCCACCTGTCATAGAGGAAGATTTTGTGAAGTGAGTTATTTATTAAGCTTTACAGTGGAGTCGCAGTAAACAGATTGTTCATTATTAATTACAATGTAAATAACAGAAATAATTAGTTAGGCATGAAGAAGTAATGACCTGTTTATATAAAAAAAGAACTAAATAAATAAAACTAAACTTAAAGTTATGATGATGCACAATTTCAATGAGACTGATGATGGATGTTACTACATATCCACATTGTATCCACTACAGATCCACTTTATCTCCACTACACACCCACATAGTCATTAAGGCTTATATAATAGTCACAGATTTTATGATTTCATATACAGTATCATAGTAGGTTGATGACATGTAAAACATTGATTTTATCACTAGTCTCAATTACTCCATCACTTCACCTTTGTGGAATCTGTCTTACAGATTGGGATGCTTCCTCTTACTCAGGAACTTGTTAAATCACTTTTGTTTTCTTCTAGATATGGCTGGATATAAAAAGATAGCAAAATATGCTTAGTTAAAATTTAATAAGCTCATAAATACCATGTGATTTTCCATATTAATTCTTTCACAGTTTAATTGCCAACTGCTGTTACAAGATCATTGAATCTCCGAGTATGAACTTGGCACGCACCAAACCCACACGTGATTCCATCTTTCAAATAATTGGTACGCTGATCAACAAGTTTAACCATGGTCTTGCTTGCGCCCTCAAACTTATGCAGGTTTGTAAAGATACTAAAGTGTTAACAGCTACAAACTTAGTGTAAAGAATAGAAATGAGTTACTAGCCTTTGGTATTGGACATCACTTGCCTTATTTTTACTCCTGCCCTGAAGCAGATCTTGTGATCATTTTGTTTACATTGATATGTAAGAAAATGTCTTAAAGTGTAGGGAGAATGATTCTGATGAAACTTGTTAGTGTATTGAGAGTTAATCAAGAGAGGAATAGCTGAATTTTTACTTTGAGGTATTACTAACCGTAGATCATTGATCTGTCCCCAAAATAAATACCAGTACAGAGTAGTTCTTTTTGGACTAACAGTCATTTTTTTCGAGCCTCAGTATTGACTTTGTCACTATGGGAGACATACATGCTTTGACCTTGTGATCCCCTCAACCCTATCATGCCTCCAGTACTGCTAAAAAGCAGACTTAACTTGTGTTTCTTTATGCTAATGCACCACATTGCAGCTACTATGAATTTCAATGCAGTCCTTGTTATAATTACTCTTATTTTGCCCTCATTAACATTCACTGTCCACACAATAAAACTCCTTAAGGGTGGTTTTTTTTTTTTTCCAATAAGCCATTAATTATTATTATTACACACACATGTTTCTGCTAATGTTTATATCAGATGAAATTATAATCTTCCCCTACAGTTGCTTCAACACTTTGAGCATATGGTGACTCCAGCTGCTCAGGGAGTAATTCTTCTAGTTGAGTCCTTTGGCATAAAATCAGTGGTGGCTGAACTAGTACGGGAAATATGCAAAGTGGATGTTAGAGATTTGGTGAAGGATACCTCAGGCCTTCGCAACTTTACTCAGTTTCTTGTAGAGGTTGCTGATAAATGCCCTCAGGTGGTTATGCCATCACTTAGCCTGTTAATTAATTTTCTGGATGAAGAGGTGAGTAAGAATGTGGCTTGTTATCTCTTTTTGATGCTTTGCTCACTTGTTTGTAATATCCATTCATAATAATGCTCACTCTCCACATACTAATTATAGTGTCCTTTAGTCCAGCAATGATATTTGGTAAAAACAGTTTTGTATATAGTGTTAATATTATACAGGTACAGTATATGCTAATATATCTCACTCCTTTCTGCTTGTAGGCAAATACTATGCGGAGTTGTGTGTTGTCTATCCTTGGGTCTGTTGTCTTGAAAGCACTTAGTATAGTAGACCTGGATGACAAGAACAAAGGTCTGCGAGATCAGTGCCTGGACCACCTAGAAGACCACATTCATGATGTCAATGCCTTTGTCCGCACCAAAGTAAGTGGATAATACTGTAGTGATAGCTATTTCATTGTAGATACTGTATACAGTGGTCCCTCGGTTAACGAAAAGGTTCGATTAGCAAAATTTCGGTTAACGAATTACCTCCCGTAAGGATCTTCAATTCGGTTAACGAACAAAACTTCGATTAACGAAATCCTTACGAACAACACGTTTTGTTGTGAGCATCAGCTGATCGGCTAGTCTGCCAATTCAGTAATCTGTTCATGTTTACATTCGTTTCCAGTGGAGTAAATATCAAGAAAGTTGTGCTCTTTAATATTTTTGCATCTTTTATCTTAAGATTATTAGTCATTTTAAAATTTTGTTAACATATTGATATTATATGCAGTACAGGGAGCTAGTTTTTTGTGCGCCCATCAGCCACTTGACTTACCCACTAGGCGTCAGTTTGGCTTTGTTTACAGTGGAGTGAACATCGATTTTGTTGGTCTTGAATATTTTTGCATTTTTACATTAAAATTATTGGTCATTCTGAAATTTAGTTAAAATATTGATAATATATAGCACAATGCAGTGTTGATTTAGATAAAATAATCTTAAATTACACCTAGTGAACAAAAAAATTTATTGGTGAAATGACTGCATCAAGCATGGGTCCCCTGAAAGGTGATTTCTCCTCCCTCCCCACTTTCTTCTCTTCTCCCTTCTCCTCCACCCCCACTTCTAATTCCCATCATCATTATCAACCAGGAACCTTCTGCATACACACCTCAAAGTAAGTGTACTTTAAGCATTTTTTTTTTTACTTTGTATGTACTTTTCTGTGAGCTGGGACCAATTACCCAATATCCCATTGAAACAATGGATACGGTTAACGAAATTTTCGGTTTACGAACGACTCTTTGGAACGAATTGTGTTCGTTAACCGAGGGACCACTGTACTGTATTCCTTTTTGTCACAACCTTTTAAGTACAGGTAACTCAGAAATTGTGAAAATTTGAGAAGTATATGTTCAGTTTTTTTAGCATACACTTTGAGTTTCAGGTGATACTATATACAGTATTTTATTGTAAGAATAAATTAAAGCAATTGTCATATATCCACTCTCAATTTTAAACATACATATGAGTAATGGTTTCATCTTGTGCAGAATAATGTCTTTAATTTTAGTGCAAATTATTGAAGACTATTAGCTTAAGGAAGTTCCTGGCTTGGAAGGAAGCCTATGAGAGGGAGCTTTTTTATCAAAGCTGGAAGACTTAGCTTTTTGAATGAGAAAGCTAAAGTGCTGTTTACATATTGACACACTGAATATGGGATCCACCAGTTTCATTGCACTTTTAGTGTACAGTCCACATAGTAATACAGTACAGGGGTACTAATTGTTGATGAACAGGTTAAGACCATTGTAAATTACCGAAGACTGTTTTAGTTGAAAAAAGTATACATCTTGCAGTCAGGCAAACTACAGTGACAGCTCTTTATACTGGAACTTATCCTATTGCAGGCTATCCCATATGATAATTAATCTAGTAAAGTAACATATTGCTACACAGCAACAATAAGATTGAATGAATTACACAAATAAAAAGAGAACTGTACTATATGTGTGTGCTCCTTTTCTTGGCCATTTTGCATTATACGGTACTGTACTGGGAAATGGTTCAGAAAAGTGAAAAATACACTATTTTCTTGTTTGTTCTTACTTTATTTTTCATGCAGGTTCTTCAAATATGGAATGAATTAATAACAGAAAAGTCAGTTCCTTTACGGAGACAGCACCACGTACTGAAGCTGGTACTGGGACGCTTACAGGACAAGTCCTCTACTGTACGAAAAAATGCAGTGCAGTTATTGACAGCATTTGTCAAAGGAAACCCATTTGCTGCAAAGGTAAGTTATTCAAACCTTAAAATTTTCATAGCTAAAGGTGTTTGACCCATCTGCTGTGGCTTGTGGTAAATTTGTTATGCACCATATGCACAATTTTCATAAAAATTTTCTTAAAAAACGTGTATATTAATCCTAGAGAATTAAAAATATTCACTCAGGTTAATGGGAAATAAAAGAATAGATCATTTATCTGGTTTTGTTTAGCTGTGGTGAAGAGCTCCTGTACTACATGAAGTGGATGGTTCTGGGTCATTAGGAGATGAAGACAAACATACTTCTTTCATGACGAATATATATGAACTGAAGCATGGCTAGGAGTGTAAATGGAACCTAGATTCCTATGGGACTCAAAACTTGCAGACAGATAACCAAAAAATCCCTACAATTCTTCAGTATTTAATCTATCATATTTATATTGTGATATTTTAAGGGATAATAACATTTCTGTGTTAATATCTGATAATTTCTGCACTTGGAGAAGGAAAAATTGGATTGTGAAAAAGAAAAAGAGTAAAAAATTTCAGACATCCTCTGCCTCGCTGAGTAACGTCAGGCAGTGAGAATGGGTTTACATCACCGGTGTATTTCACAAGCTAATTTTGATAAATAACCCGAGGGAACTGTATGAGTAAAGTGTAGAGGAAAACATTAAAGTTAAGTTGGGATGATAAGAGGAGGTGATATGGTATAACATTTCAATTCTTATCTCTCTATTCCTGGTTTCTCTTGTGGTTTTATGTAATTCTCATGATATCATTTCTACCTGTTGTAACATTTAAAAATAGCTTTTTCTGATTTTAATTTTCTTCTCTCACTGACTTGTTTACACTCTTGTTTACCAGAATCAAGAGCAACACTTCTGTCATGTGTGATTCCTTGCTTCTGATCACCTTTATGTTCATGAGGTGTAAGTTATTTATGAATGTATAAAATTTATTTCAGTTGCCCCTAGCAGATCTAGAATCTCAGTATGAGCAGGAGTTAAAGCAGCTTCAAGAAATGGTTCCTGGCGTTACCTTTGACTCTTCAGGGGAGATGACGTCACCAGTGGAGAAGACAGTTACTTCTCGTGAATTATGGAGTGCAATCCTACCTGAAGTAGTTGCTGTAATTCTTGAAATTGTGAATGAAGGTTTGTTACTATTTTGTCTAGATAGTTGCATAAGCTTTGCTTTTCAAGCAATATGTATATTGTACAGTATGCCTAGTTGAAGCTGTAGCATGTTGATTATACACAGTTATTATACAAGGTAGATGTTGGACACTACAGTACTTGTATCAAGAAGATGCTTGTTAATTTTTTTGTCAGTGACATGCTGTACCATTACCTTGTGTGTGGAAATAAATTGTATTTCTCACAAGAATAGCAAAGGAAGAATTAAGAAGAGAAGGGAAGCTCAAGAGAAAAGTGGAAATTTAGTCTGTTTTTCACGATTATGTAACGTGATTTACTTTATAATCACGGTTTCATTATGAGAAGACAAGTTTGTTTATGACGAAGGCCGAGTTGGTAAGGCATTTTGTGTCTTACAGATAGAACAGATGAAGATGATGATGATGAGGACTGCCTGGAGGAAGGTATATCTCTTAATGAGGCTGTGTCTGAGGTAGCCATGGCACTCAAATCTAATAAGATCCACCGTGCAGTGAAGCTTCTGGAAGGTGCACTTGAAACTTTCCATGGATGTGAAATATTTGGGTAAGGGCAGATATTGTGTGTGTGGTAGTTGGGTATCAGTTTATAAAATTCCTAATACAGAACTTGATGCATGGATGTTTTAATTTGAAGATAATGTAAAAAAATATACAAAAGGTTTAGTCAGAGACATACATTCTCTGGTAAAAAAAAGTTTATTTGCCACAGTGAATTGTTCTGGTTTGAAGTACAGTATGAGATCAGTAATATCTCTCTCCCTCCCTCCCAAGTTAAGGATAAAGTTCAGGAAGGTGTACAGTATTTATTTGGTTACCTCAAAGAAAAAATACCTTATTATTATGATTAAGTTGAAATTGGTAATTTACTTGGATGTATGGTAAGGGTGGGAGGTAGAATAGTGATAGCATATACAGTATGAAGAGAATGCATATAGGCTTTAAAGTGACGGAGAAGGGTACCAATGGAATGACAAGGAATACGAATAACTGTAAGAATTATAGGGCAATGAGCCTTTCAAGTACTGTTTATAGTCTCGGGGAAAATGTTTGGTGCAGTAGTTATTACGAGAGTCAGAAAGCTTAAAAAAGGGAGATCAGCGCAGGGTTAAGAAGAAGGAGCATTATGTATTGCTTTGAAAAAATTTGTCTTCTTCCTTCTCTGTTTGTGACTCAGGTATGACCCAAATGAGAACTATAAAGCCATGTATGAAAAGGTCACGGATGATGAGCTGAATGAATATCAAACCCGCCACCTCGTAGTCTTGAGGCGCATTTTTACGGCAGCCGAAGAAATGGAAAGAAAGAAGAAAGAATCTGAAAATGGTGAGGAGACAGTGGATGTAGATGAAGAAAATAAGGAAGAAGTTGAAGAAACAGAGAAAGAAAAGGAGAAAAAAGCTGAAATAACAAAACAGAAACTTCTTGTATTATATCTGAAGGTAAGTCTTCTCTACATTTGTGTCTTCTTAATGTTAGGGCCAGCTTGAATTCACCCAGTAAACAGCCAAAATGGTGTGTCTACTCTGTGAGTGCTTTAACAGTTGGCACCATTTATGATGCTTGCTATAATTATTATTAGTGTTGTTATTATTATTATTTTTTTTTTAGTTGTCTCTGTCTTGCTATCGTGGGTCCAAATTTGTTCTTTTTGACGCAAATTTTCGCCTGTTTTCATCTTTTTATCCTCATGACTGTAATTATCTTCATATTTTCTCTTAAATTGATAGACTTATCCATTATAACTTTTTATGGTACAGATTTAGTATCTTTTTCACTGGAATCTTTGCATTTCAAACCTCCATAAACTTCCTTGAGGAAAGTCACAATTTATACTGGCAGTACACTATAGGCAATGTAGCGCCTCACAGAAGATTCATCAACACATGAACTAACGTGAAATGTATGGTTGCCTTGCTACCTGTGAACAGACAAAACATCTGTAAAGCAGTGACTGTTATATTCCTCACGCTTGTGTCATTCCAGACATTATAGTATCAAATACTGTCAGATTACAGCACTCCTCTGCAATTGGTATTATGGCTTTTCTAAAGAAAACAAAGACTTTGTTAACATAAATAATTCCTGAGACTAAATGTAATCAACACTCATCATTAAATTTTGGCAGAGTTTGTTGTGTTGGTTAATACTACTGTTGCCTCACTCTCACTGCATATCCTTCTGTATCACTTGTATTTTCACATCCAATCTAAAGATTTTCTTGGTCACCTTTGCTGCTTTATCAAGACAAACTGTCGTCTGTTTTCCATACATGATGTGCCTAAAATTTCTGCCTAACACATGTAGGAGATTGTAAAAAGGAGAGCGTTTAGAGAATGAACCAACATGATTTTGGCCCTGATTGGCTTAGAGGATGTAAACAAATATGGTTGTGGACATGTTCATTGGTTCTTTTATGTTTGGTGGATGTTTTCTTTAATTTTTGGCTTTTTAGTGGTACATATACAACATACTTTCTACCGCACCTGTACAGTATACATTAGTGAGATCTAATCACTGTAAATCAATTTCACCTCAATAGTATCTGTGAGAGCCAAACATTATACATGCATCAATGTCACTGATAAAGGTCCAGTATTTGTACAGTGTTATATCCCTGCAATTAACAAACTTTTTATCGTTTTAACAGGACTCTGTTGGCTTTGCAAAATTGATTCACAAAGGGCTCCCAGTTGTGTGCCAGTTGCTGGGCAGCAAGCTTGTCTCTGATGTCTTGGAAGCTGTATCATTTTTTGTCACAGGTAAGCAAAAGTGAAAGTAAAGAGTTAGTGGGGTCATCTTGCTAGTGTAGGTTACCCAGTGCCTTAATCATATTTACATGGTGCTTTAATAAGGCCTCCTGTCAGCCTATACAGTACTGCATTATGGACGGTTCACCTAGAGCTTATAACTTTTGATATTCATTGTTTTTATTATCATTGCTGCTCTCTGATCAAATGCAAAAGTGGGTCACAGGCCTAATGACATATTAGGGACTGCAGATACAGCTCTTGCAGTTCTTTATGACTGGAACTGCCCCTGACCACTTTCACTTCCCCAACTTTAAAGTTAGGTATCCATTCACATCTTGAAGGACTGGGGATGCCCTAAACATGAACTAGTGACCCTTTGGGTGTGGGGCAAATATTATTTCCATTTGTCTGCCACACTCGGCATAACATTCGAATTTAGAGTATCTTTTGGTTAATGAGGTGAGTGGTTTAAGACAATTTATAATTTTGAGTGCATTACTAAGTTCCTTAATTTTTTGTTATTCTTCTTAGTGGCTTGTATATGTGTTTTCCCCAAGGCCAAACACATGACCAATTGCTGAGGCAGGCACCCCTGCCTTCATCAGCTCATCTCAACTTTTCTAACTTTGTTTCTTATGCTTCACTGATGGATAAATAGAGGAATTAGCAGATGCACTCAAAAGTTGCGTAGATGATATGGCACCAATCAACATTAATGGCAAGTCCACGCGCCCTACAAGATGAGTTGAGAGTAGCGTAAGTTTGCAAACAACAATACGTAGATGATGTGACACTAAGTGAGGGCGTGCACAAGCTGTCTCTCATGGCTGCTCACTGCCTAACCCGCTCCCATAAGGCCTTAGTCACATGATTGTGAATTTTTCTCACATAAAACAAGAGAGTAAAAGAAATAGATTCTTCTCATTAAGTGAAGTCACATTCAGTGAAGGACACCACCTGTACTTCCCTGAGATTGCAACTGACACTTTTATATGTTTCTTCATTAATGTAATGATTATAAAAATCTAGTTATTAATGATTCCTGGAAAGTAGGAGAATAGATTATTTAATTTATTTACAGCCTTTGAGTTTGGTCTTCTGAATGCCATGACTGGGGTTCGACGAATGCTGGCCTTGGTGTGGAGCAAGGAGCCGAGTATCAAGTCCGCTGTGGTTGAGGCTTATCAGCGTCTTTACATTAATATTGAAGCTGCCAATGAAAGGTAAGATGAAATATCACTCTCTGTTTCTCCTAAACTGGGAATGGAAAAATAGAATATAGAAGTAGATTATTGCAATGAAGAAGAGTTGAAAGTTTCCTGTGGGCCCTAGTGAATGAAAAAAAAAGTAGAAAATGTGCCACAAACCTTAAAGGGGGTCAATGTTTCAACCCTTTTGTTTGGGTGGGAGTTAAAGTTTCCAAAGTAATGAGAAGAGTAGAAATGAATGGCGTCCTCTTGGACTTTAAATTTTTTTCAACATATTAAAATAGATTGGGATCAGGCAAAACTGTTAAATAATTGATGATCCAATTCAAAGAAAATCCCCACTTCTGTTAAAAGAATAGTAGGCACTTGAATGGAGTATGAACTGTGAATCAATGATTTACTCAACTGTGTAAGAATTTGAAAAGCAATTTAATCAATTTCTTCCTTTCTAGAGCACAGGCCCTACAAATAGTTAAAAATTTGTCTTCACTCATTACTGGAGCTACTCTGGGTGAACGTACGTCAATGGAAGAGATTATATCTCAGTTTGTGAACTCGGGTAAGTCTGATCCGTTAAAATTTGCCAGGTGATGAACACTAGAATTATTGTTTTTAACCTATTGGTAGATTAATTAGTCTCTTGCTTATAGTAAGGGTAGGGTCCAGAGAGACTATGAGGGGAATGTAGGGGAGATTTAGAGTGTGGAGAAACTATACCAGTGGATAAAATTAACAGCAGAGCACAGGGTTAAGAAAACTTTACTTACCAAAATGCTGTTACTGAATGAATCTCAAAGTTTGTGTAGTAGAAGAGGGCTACTACTGAGTGTGAACAAAAGTGGCTCAAATGAAATAGAGAGAATATGGAGTTAAGAAATAAAACGTGGAAGTAAGAGAAGTGTCAGGCAGAGAGTGAATCAAGGTGTAGTAGGAACATATTGGAGGAATGGGAAGTGAATGATTGGTAAAAGAGTACTTTTCAGAGGGAGAAGGTAAGATCAAGAAAAAGGTGGAAATATGCACCTGAAATAGGGAGGGTGGACATCTAAGAAGAAACAAGTGTGTGTGTGAGCGAGTAAAGAGTGACATGGAGTGGTTTTATTTTATTTAGCAAGTGTGTTTGGTTTGGTAGAGTGGAACAGCTCATTAAGGAGAGGATGGGTGAGGGGATAAGGGGAACAAAGTGGACAAAGGCGGTATTGTAGAGTTACCTGGAGGTTTAATTGAATTTTTGATTAATATTTTGGGAATCTGGAACATAACTCTCTTTTCACTATAGGCACAAATGATATACAATCCACAGGGCCTGTAGGAATGTAAACCTCACAGAATAGATGGGAAATAATATATATTGTCTTATTTACAAAAAAACCTTTCTTACAGGTGATATCACTAAAGAGTGTGTGACACTACTCTGGGAGCGCTTTACAAAGACCTTACCTGACACTACTGATGATGATGCTCAATCAGCACTTGTACTCCTTGCTATGTGTGCAAAGTAGGTTTCTTTATTCTTCATATCAAACAACCAGTAAAAATTATGACAATTATATTGGGATTATTGTTACTTATGTGTGACTGTAAATTAAGATATTTATGTTAGAACATTTCTTAGGCCACAATTTGTTTTATACTTATGTGCTTATCATTAGAGATATTTTAAGAAATACTGTATATATTGCTTCAGTGGTTTATAATTATACTCCTGTCAAGGAATCGGAATTGCATACAGTAATCTTGGACAAAAAACGTGTTATGAAATCAATGTTACACATAGTAGCTACCATTTCTTCCAGCTTATAAGGTTCACAATAATGGCTCATGATGTATTTATACAAAACCCTGTACTGTACATTGATTTGTAGTTGACAGTCATGTATTTTCTTTTCAGCTCAGAAGTTAGCATCATCACCAGTAACATAAATGTCTTGCTGAACTCTGGTTTAGGGGAGCGAGGCGAGCGAGATTTTCTACTGGTGAAGGAGACTTGTACTGCATTGCTCAAACTGGCTGTCACTAAACCTAAGACAGACTCACGTACTGCACCAAACCTAAGACAGACTCACGTACTGCACCATTTCGGTAAAGCCATCCAGTATTCTTATGACCTTTTTATCAGAAATGTTTGTTTATAGAATAACATTTTTATCTTTTCCACAATTTTTGAGGTGGTATTGCCTAGATATGAAGAATTTTTTAAGCCATCAACATAATCTGCTTTTGAATTTGAATTTTCTATGTTCCAGATAAGTTTATGGTTAGAATAGAATATTGATTGAATTTTATGGCATGGTGGAATTAGTGAAGAAAGGTTTGTTGAGATGCTATTGGCTATGAGCAGGATGTAGGTGTACAGGGTTTGGTAGTAGCAGTAGTGGGGCAGATACCTTGAGTAAAGTGATATTGCCAACATCATGGGAGGGAAAGGTGTAAAAAATATATTAAGGAGAGAATGGGAGAGGGGATACAGAGAGTCATAGGTCAGCTTGGAAGTCAGTCCTGTAATATTCTTCACAACCTTAGTATGATTGACTTACTTTTTTCTTTGTTATGGTCACATCAAAGGTTACAGATCTAAATTTTGGATACACTGTAACCACAATTTGGATATTGTCTGTTTTATTGTACTCGTGTTGATACATGTTGATTAATTTTTGTCATTCACTTGCAGGTTGGAAAGTGACCATGAAATTTTTGAGCGGCTCAGCAAGATCCTTGTCAGTGGCTTAACAATTCTTCTTGACCGCCAATATTCTCCTATGGCTGTAGAGGCTGTATCAACTATATACTCAGTAAGTTCTTCACCGGCTGTTTATGAAATTTTAATCGCCTGATTTTTGTTATAGTCTGTAGCTACTGTTACAGCACTATTGGGGTGCAGTTGTCAAGTGGGTACAGCACTTCCCTCCAGACCTAAAGGTCATTAGTTCATGCCCAGGGCACCCCCAGTTCACCTAGCTGTGAATGGGTACCTAACTTTACAATTAGGGAAAGTAAAGTAAAGTTGTTTCAGTGTAGTGCCAGCCACATTACTTCCTTGTTTAAAAAAGAAAAAAGAAAAAAAAAAGCCTAGTATAGTTTATGTTGAATCTGCCCTGCCACTGATGGAACCCATTTTAAAATTTATGGTAGTAATAGTGAATGATTGAGAACAGTTGAAAGGAGATTGTGTGCTTGCACTTAATTCTGTTTATTTAAATGATCTATAAAAAAAGGTTGTTTCTGGTGTTTGGTAGCTGCCTATCTTATTTCTTTACTTATGTCACTGTCACTATGCTTGGGAGGGTCATCATAGTCTCCTGAATCAGATATAATGGTGTCAATTTCCTCCTGTGTGGGGCACCACAGAGGAGTGGATGTAATATGTCTTGACCCAGTCATTGTCTAGCCAATACTATTGGACAAGAAGCCTACACTGCATTTGAGCAGTTGCTAGAAAGCGCCACAAAGATGCCCAGCAAAAACAAAGCATGGTAAGTTAAAGTGGGCCCATGAAAAATATAATGCAACTGTTGCAAGATATGTACTGTATACTAAAGTGTGCTGGGACCCTCCACACAGCACTTGTCATGGGATATGTCGACAAAGGGTTTCATTCATGAAATATTATCTAATCATTCAAGATCCCATTTATGATATCTGAACTTTTGTGTGTATTTTGTCATTTAAATTTTCATTGTGCCAACAATATGCATGTTTATTGTGGTAATGTATATGTGGGGTTTTCTGAAAATATTGAATAAACATTATGGAATTCAGGTTAGTTAGTTTGATGCCATTTGAAACAGCATAAATATTCTCTTTATTTACAGCTTGCAGAGCATCCAGACATAATATGTGGAAAGATCATACAGGAGATGAGCAGAGTGATGTTGGAACTTTCCAGTGAAGAAACTGAATCAGAAAGTGTTACTACATCACAGGTGAGAATGCTGCTATTGTTTTTAACTTTATTTGTTAACCATATCCCACTGCCAGATGTTGAAAGCCTCATAAGAAAGATATTAGAAGCTACTTATTGTCCTCCTTCATGGTGATTGGGACTAAATGGTTAAAGACTTTCCATAATTAATATACTTTCCTCATTAATCAGATGAAAACCAATTTTATTAGCGAGTTACTTTTTTTATTTAGATCTTTCATTACAAGTCCTGTATCTGTTGAAAATTTAATATATGATAACTTCCAGACCAACACTTTTCAAGTGCCTGTTGGAGTGCTGTCCCGATTTTTTGTTGTTGTCGGACACGTGGCCTTGCAGCAGCTAATTCATCTTGATACGTTTGTCTTCTCTGAATTAAAGCGCAGGAATTTTCTCAGAGATGAAATGGAGACAGAAAGGAAAAATAAAAGGAAAAGAAAGAACAGAAGAAGGTCTCAAGCAACATCTGCAACTGAAGCATCCAAAGGGGTAGGTGAAACTTTGTAATGTATGTGTGACTATGAACCTTCAGTTATGTCTCTGATAATCACAATACTCACAGAATGTATTGCTTCTGAAGTTAGGCAACTAACTGTAATATATAATGTTTGCTCCATCTTCACTTTAGTAATTCCTTTGAAAGATAGCTGCCTAAAGGTACACCAGGACATACCCTGGTTCACTTGACTCAAACCCATTGGTAATAGACTTAATTCTCAAAAAAAATTTCCTCACATCGTCCTTGCCTCTAGATTATCAATGGTCATCTATTGTTTTTGGGGGAATGTGGTTTTTAGTTGAAGGGGGGGGGGGTCATATGACAACTAACCTCTTCCATCATCAATCTTTGCTGGCTTGGAATTATGTAAGTTGCCTGCTGACATCTTATTTACTGTAAATGGTGGATTGGTGCCTGAAATCATATTTTATAGCAGAGGGAATGAGACCAGAGACTTGTTTCCCCTCTCTTATTTTGTTGCGGTACAGGGTCATCATGAACTGCAAAGGCTGAACAGTCTTACATCTGTAAGAGAGTAATTTGGAATGAGGGATGAACTAGACTTAGTTTCGGGTTGGTGCTTTGGAAGTCTGGCATGGTTTTAGAATTGACCATCAGGTTAGGAGTTCATACATTGCTTCAATCCAGGTTTAATGATCAAGAAGTCATTTACAATACTTTTACTTTGATTTTTAGGCATTTTAACCTGTAACAAGGCTGCTTCAAGCTCTGTGATGAGGGCAGGCAATGAAAGAGTTCTATTGTGTAGACCGCTCATTTCCTACCTTTGAGTATAAAATGGGAGTTCTGCTCCATCTCTCCATTCATTAATAATAGCTTAACCCCTTGTGTATGGGCTCTTCTCTGCTAAATAAAATTGTCTGGTGGTAGCCAAATAAAATATTAGAATTGTCATCTCCATAGTGAAGGGATTAGTAGAGATATAGTTTACTAAGCCCTTGTGTTTGGAGTTCTCTATGTACTGGATAAAATTGTCTGGCAGTAGCCATATGAAATATTAAAAGTGGCATCATCATAGCAAAGGGGTTCATTGTATCAGATCAACATAACAAAATTCATCTTGGACTTAACTTTCCTTTTGTTTTTCAGGGATCACAGGATGGAGATATAGATGAAGAAATGGGACTTACAGGTGCTGTGGCGGATGATATGGAAGCTGAATATGTTCGTTCAATATGTGAGACTGAGATCATCACTGGAGACAATCTCCTAGTTGCACTCAGGTAATTTACTGTATATTGATGATTGATATACACATGATGAGATGGTTCCATTACATTGATCCATTGCCGGGGATTATATAATTTTCAGAGGATCCTTTTGCCATTATCAATAAGGAGCCTAATGATTTTTGGATCACTTATGAAAGGCAAGATCTTGTTAACATTGCCACAGCAGATCGAGAAAGTGTTGTACTATTAATATATACAGTATATTTTTTCTTATTTAATAACTTTTTTGTCTTACAGGCCAATGATTTGGGCAGTGTGTTGTAACCCAAGCAAGTACAGTGATCCCGAGTTACGGACAACAGCAACACTAGCATTAGCCAAATTTATGATGGCTTCATCAGATGCTTGTGAAGAAAATTTACAGGTAAAGTATGTCACAAAACATTTGCATAGAACACACATGGCTGCTGGATGTTTTCCCATCTAGAATTAGAGGGGCAGCTTATTGACTATGTCCATCCTTGGCTAAAATAAACTATAGAAGTTGGAAACAAATATTCATAGCAAATTTCAGATGTGTGTTAAAGTCTGTGGAGGTGCATTTCAAGAGGATGACTGTATAATTCTTAAAGGGGAAAAGCCTTATCTCAAATTATGGCCTAAGGTGGTCATCTCATCTTGTTTCTTCTACCCCCACTTATCCTGGGTCACACAGCAGTTAACTTGTTACTGTATTTATTTATTTAATTTTTTTATATATAATTTTCACATATGCAATATCCACTTCAACAAGAACTTCATAATAAAATCACTTATGGAACCAAATGTTTGGGTTTTACTGTCATCTGCAAGCACGAGATCAAAGATAAGGCACTTAATTCCTCCTAATTTAGACAGTGGGGCTCCCAGTTTAGATGTTCATGAGTATTGTCGGTGTTATTTACATAGCATACCACATTTCAACTCTATCCCAAAAACTGTGGCTGTTCATAGCAAATACAGTAGAAAGAAAAGTAAATGTTTTTAAAGAGGTTTCACCTTTGGGGATGGGAAGGGCTGGCCACTGGGGCTGGTCCCTGCAAATTACAGCCTTTGGGACACTTCTGGAGCATGTGCATCATGCCAAATTTCAGCTATATATTTAAAAAATGTAGCTATGCATAGAAAATGGATAGAGACACACTATTCTTTATGTTTATAGATTTTGTGAAACAGTGCAGAAGTTAATTCAGGGGGAACAACCAGCATTAACCACTAATTATAAACAAAGGACACTAAGAAGACATGAATGACTATGAATTATCTTCACAGCTACTGTTCACTATCTTGGAGAAATCAGAAGAACCTGTGATTCGTGCCAACACCATCATAGCAGCAGGTGATCTGTCCTTTAGGTTCCCCAGTGAGTTGGAACCATGGACCCCACATCTTTATGCCAGGTATAGTACATTCTTTATCATAGTTTAACACTGTTTATCATCTGAAGTAAAAGGATCCAAATGGAAACTTAGATATAAGCATGTCACCACTATTGTTTCATGCTAATTTCATAATGTAAAATTTTCTCACCCTCCAATTTTTAAACAACCGTACTGTACATATATTTAGTGAGAGAGAATAAATTTATTTAGATATACTGTGAACTTCACAATGTGAAAAGGAGAAAACACCATTAATTATATTTAATTTTATAATTCTATGTGGTCATATGTTTGTGTTTCTTGACAGCAGTTAGTGGAGTCCCACCCTCTGGGTCCAACTCCAAGGCAGTAGACAACAGAAAGGATTAGTGCATGCCTCCTGGCATGACACAGATCTCAGAATTTTAGATGGTATGCATGTTCTTCATTTTGTTGAATCATGCATATTGATAAAAAAACCTTTTTTTTTTTACAGATTACGTGATGATTCTCCAAAAGTACGTCAGAACACATTGACCATCCTTACTCACCTCATCTTGAATGACATGATTAAAGTGAAGGGACAGATATCTGACATTGCTCTCTGCATTAATGATGAAGACCCTCGTATATCAGGTAAGAATGTCTTTTGAGTACAGTACAGTAAAGTACAGTACTTAAGATTTTTATTAAAAAGGCAGGGAAGTGGAACAAAAGTTGTACTGAGTTTGTGTGAGTGTGAAAGCAAGATTTGTAACCAGGGAAGAAAATGTCCATTTTTCTGTTTCTGGTAAGGCAGTCAGAATGAATAACTGCAAGTGAGAGTAGAGTTTGTGTAGCTTTTGGTTGTAGACACCTTGGCAATGGTGGGAAAGGGTTAGCATGAGTTGAAAATAATTATGGTATACAAGAAAATTTGACATAATGATATATAGTGAGCCTGATTAGTAAGTTGTGTATTTGAAAGTGTAACCGAACTGTATAGCAATGTTGGAAAAACGTTTGTGAATTTAGGATCATTTTGAATTTTTATTGGATATAATGTCTCCGTTTCTATGTATATCACATCCTCATGTTTTCTTTCATCTTTAACATATAATTTTTTTTTTAATTTGCAGGTCTAGCTAGCCTCTTCTTTAATGAACTTGCAAGAAAAGGCAATGCTTTGTATAATGTGTTGCCTGACATTATTTCTCGTCTGTCTGACGCTGAACTAGGAATAAAAGAACAGCACTTCCGTACAATCATTGGGTAAGATTATAAAATATTACTTGATGTTTTTTTAATAAACTATTTAAGGTTGATTCTGGGAAGCATGCTTATTTGTTTGTCTATTCATCTATTCATGTGTATGGGATTATCACTTACTGAATTAAAAAAACATGAGTGTGCACTAGAACTGCATATTATGACTATGGTTGTTTGTTTTGTATATGGATTATGTAGCATGTAAGAATAGAATAGGTCATTGTAGAGTGTGGTTATTGTATTACTTTAATATAATTTAACTTAAATCCAAAGTCAACACTAAAGAATAGATTTTAATTTCATATTGCCATAAAAGCATTGGTAAAAGTACCTATTTTTACAGCAGTCAAAATTTTAGCATAAAATCTCCCCCATTCTAGGCATGAATTTGATCTGTTGGTTTAGTAACATTTTTCCTGAAAAGAATATTAAGTTGTATAACTTCTTGCTGTCTTTTCAGATATATTTTTTCTTTGATTCAAAAAGACAAGCAGCAAGAGAATCTGGTTGAGAAACTATGCCACCGATTCCAAGCCACAATCAACACACGACAATGGAGGGACATTGCTTACTGTCTCTCTCTTTTGCAGTTTAGGTAAGTAGCTGTCATCATCATTTTACAGCCATTTTCCACACTTGTGTAGGTGAAACACAAGTACCGTTATTAATATCAGTTTGCATGTATTTATTAACCTGAGGAGAACATTATACTGTAGTAGATTCCCATGAAACAGAAAAGGGTCCTTGCTTATTAATGGTATAAAGTTCACTTATCTCGTTTAGATGGTCTCCATGATTTGCATTGCACACAATATTTCCTTCTCTCTTTCCAGTATCATCTGTACATGTATTTTTATTTGTTTTTTACAGTGAAAAAAGTGTTAGAAAACTCGGTGAAAACTTCACCTGTTATGCTGACAAGCTACATGAGAGTGAAGTGTATGAATTCTTTTTGAGTATTTTGGCAAATGCTCAGAAGCAAGCAAAACCTGAAGCCAAATCATTGATAGAAGAGTTAGAGGGGCGTATACAACAGAGCCATGAGAAAGGAGTGGAAGATGAAAATGTTGTGCATAAAGCTTCTAATGCCAGGTCAAAGTTCAAGAAACCCCGTATTACTGGTAAGGAAATTGTCAAATTTTCTTTTATAACTCACACAAAGAATTGGTCTACTCATATACTGTCAGACCCTGCCCAGATCTTCCCTCACATTTCTGTACATGTTTAAAAAGTTCGAAAAATTCTACCAACACATCGAGAAAGTCACTTACGGTGTATGCACTCTGAACACACCACAGTATGGAGTAGAGACAGGACCACGCTCTCCCATCCATTATAGCTCTGTTTAGTTAAGGAACGGTGCATGTGAAAATTGCTCTGTCTATATTTTTTGAAAAAATTTTGTAAATTTTTTTTGGGGGTGTGAATGTTCTGGGATATACCTTAAGTCACACTGCTACCACACCAAAATTACCATAAGCCTTTGATTTATTTTGATGGTTTTCTCATATAAATGGTACTTGTAGTTAAAACCAACTTTATTTGATAAATTAAGTACTATTGTAAAAAAATAAAAAAAAATTAGGAATCTTATTAAATGAACGATGTTCTTGCTTATTAAGACCTCTATCTCCTAAGCAATAATTTCTGTTCTCATCTGTAATTACTCTTCAATTCCAGCATGCGATAGGATATAATAATTTAAGGTAAGAAACTGAGAAATTATTAGAATATTCTTAGAGCTATTGATACCATCTATGAGTTCTGTAGTATGGCAGTGATGACTTATTATTGTTATTATTATTGATTTTCCTATTACTTTTGTTACAGTATATGTATCACTCGTCAGTTTCCTTGTTACAGCCTTCATGATGGTGATACAGGAGAAAACGTTGAGATTTAATTGCTCCCCCCCCCTCTTTCTGTTCCTGTACATGTATCTGTCATTCCAAATATTTCTTTTCCATCCTTCTGCTATATAAAAATGAATAAGAAGGCTGAAGTTTTGAGGAAGGGGTTAATTAAATGAGCCTTTGAAAACAATAGTAAAAAAACTTCTACTTGTTAATGAAATCTAAAAGGGGTAACTTTTTTCCCAGCAGCAACAGCAAAGAGTAGGAGAAGGAGGTATAAAAGCAGTTCAAGTGAAGAGGAAGAGGAGGAAGATGTTCGTGATCAACTGCACCCTGTTCATAGAGAATTCAAAGGTGGGCATTATAGTTTATTTATCCATATCTCTTACATTTGAGTGTTTTTAGCATTGCCTCAAGGGTTAATGTGAGTGACAGTCATTTTCACACACTCAGTTGTAGAACATTATGTAGCAACACATGGTTAATGTAGCAATCACATCATGCAAACAGTTTGAACTGACCACCATCCAAGTTAGATTAGGTGAGGTGAGTGTGTTTGTTTGTGGAAGCTTGGAGGAGTATTTTTAAGTGAGACAGTGAGGTGCTGCCAGCTACCAGATGTATGAGAATTTGATAATTGACCAAAATAATTAGTACCTCTGGAAATTTCTACTTATGGTAGTTACATTTCTCTTGTTTTCAGTTCTTGTATTTGAATAGTTTAGCCATCCTCGTTCGTGGTCTCGACAACGTCATTGATGTGTATACAGTATATCAACTTCACTCTCTCTTGTGTTAATTTTGCCTTATATAATGATGGGTACTATCTTTATTTAAGTGAAATATTTTAATCTCAAAGAATTTGATTATTTCCTTTTACATTACAGCAACAGAGAGAAACTTGAGGAGGTCATCTAGAAGATCCCAATAATTAGGTAACTTATCTATAAAAGCATCTGAAAGAAATTAATAAATAGATAAGGAAATGAAAGTTCCAGTTGCAGTAGCTAATACAGTATAGTAAAACAGTACCTGCAGACATGCCAAGACTACTGCACCATCCCAGCCTCTGAAAATCATTTGCGCCCTTTAAGGTCAGCAAAGCAAAAATAAAAGCTGTTTGTAGGTTGAGTTGGTATAGAGTATTACAGAGGTAATTAATAGCTATGTACAGTAATATGAAAAGCATGAATGGTTATGTTTTGCTTAATTCTATCAAGGATTAATTTTTGGGTGGAAGTGAGTGATAGTACCGTACTGTGTATTAGAAATATGACAGCTTTGCTTCATAACGTGTAAACAGCACCAATGAAATGTTTTTCCTGCAAATAAGATTTTGAATAATGTGAACATGAACAACAAATTAGTTTACTGTAAATTATAAAATATTCTTTAAAATGAAGAGTTGAGGTTTTGAAGCACTGTACCTGTACTGTACAGTATAATGAAAGGAACTTGTTTTAGACTTAAGTATTCATAATATTAGATGTAGAATATATAGTTTTTAGTAAAAGAAATATTTAGTAATACTGTACAGTATAAGATTTTAAGTGAAAGAATATTTAAGAGTGGTGCAGTTAAGAGCTATGGAAGAAATTTAATGAGGGATTTTTTCAGTGAGGATAGTATACATAACTCAAATCAGTTTAAGGAGGGAATAAAGTGAGTGATGGGGCACAGTTATTTATATGAGTATGGATATATGTGACAGTGTTTTAGGATTATGAAGATGAGGATGTCATGAATAAAGCTATATAAGATTTATTGGATATACTATATAGTACAATAATATAATTAATAGGAAACCAAAAATAAGAATTCCAATTACAATAAACCTACTTCTCTATGCTGACCCTAAAGGTGTTTTTAATATATGCAGCTTGTAGAGAAGCCAACTCATGCTGCATGATTGTGCAATTTCTAGTTTTCACTCTTCAGCCACGCAAAATGTACAGAGAGCATATTTATGAGCTGATTAAATATGTACCCCAAACTAAAAATATGAGCAAAGCACACTCACTGATAAAGTACAAGTATTTCATTATATCAACACCACCACCAGAAGGCTGAAAGCCAGAAGTGGAAGATTGATGCTGGAATCCCCTTTCTTGGGTCCCGAATTAGGCAGTTCATACTAAATTAGCAAATGGCGGATTAGCTTGGAATAAATAATGGTGGTCAGTATCCCTGGCATATTGTATGTTGATGTGCAGGCATGGCTCTACAAAGACCTGTCAACCACTGTTACACTAAATCCCCCACATTTGAAGCAGATGTTTGATGAGGGACTGGGTGGGTTTGTGTTAGGATTTAGAACCCACCCAGTTAGCAATCTTGAATTATAACAGCTGCCTGGGTATGGACTCCACCAGATTTTTATTTTGTGTGTGTGTCCATCTTTCTTTCCTTCCTTCCTGCCCCCTCTCGCAAATCATTTTCCACTATTTTGGAGGGTGGCCAGAATCGAGTAAACATTCTCTCTCTTAATTTTCTGTCCCTAATTTACTCTAGCTGTAACTGATATGTTCTGCTGTGGTATTTATTTTCCATAATAAAGGCTCAAAGGTGATATGTTGTACTGTATTTATGAGGTACATCACTGAAGCTTCACACAACCTAGCATCACTGTTAACAATCCCTCCATGTGTTTATTCACACATTTTGTGTATTGACCAGTTAGCCTTGAATTTGTGGTGTACAATGCTGTATGGTTTTTTTTAGATAAAATAGAGCAAATGTGAGGATGAATGTTATAAATATAGCGGGACAACTCTATATGGTAAAACCTCCATTTACCGGACCTCAATGTAACAGGTATAGTCCATTATATTGAGGTTTCACATCCTATGGACCTCAATATAACATATTACACCCCATATAGTCCATTAAATAGAGGTCTCACTGTAATAGAGGCCTTGAATTTTAGTCGATTAATGTATGTAAAGAGAAGGTGCATTAATGATTTATCTTTTCATTTAAGAAATATAACTTTTTAAAACATCAAATTTTGAAATTAGTCTTGCCAAATATAACGAGAAATTGGTACAGTAGTTTTATTGATTGTTACATTGTATAAATTGTTTTATAGTAGAGATCGTGATTATAGGTCAAATGCCGCACGCCCTTATCTATGTTATATTACTGTATAACATTTAATGTAAGGAAAGCAGCAAAATTTGGCACTATCCACCTAAGATCATTAAATCATTATAACAGTACAAGTACTGGATACAAAAATAAAAGATAATTTTCTTTTCCTTAATATTTTTAGTTCAGTAGTTGTATTTCTGTGAAAGATTGGTTTCCATTTGTAGGGTCTTGTGTGCTTGAAATAGTAATAGCCATCTGTCTGTATGCAAGGAATAAATAAATTATATATCATCACTATTTTTTACTTGTTTCCTGTAGGTTATCCTCTTCATATGTGATTGGCATATATAGTCCTATGGGATACTTATTCTAATCTTGGGGTACTTCCAGTCCACCTACTGTAGCTTTAACTAGATACTTACGTTAATAGTTAGGGCAGTTATATACCATGCCAAGTACACTTCTTCCTTGTGTAGTGACGGCTTAGTACTGTTTATAGTTTGCTGTATCCATGCCGTTCCTAAAGAGTCATCAGGCCTTTGGGTCTCCCCTCTCACCACCACAAAAGGAAAGTATCAATTGAAGTGAAATTCACCTAATCACGAAAATTTCCAAATCAAATATTAATGGTGCCATTCCATAGTGAAGGGGTCAAATAGAAGCTTTGCCATAAAATGTTAGTTCAAGACGATTTTCTTCAATACTAATATAGCTGTGCTCCACTTTTCGGTGTTCAATGTATTTTCTAAACATTTTGCAAATACTTTACCAATTCTAGAAATTTGTATACTATATATGAATTGCTCAGTCCCATCAAACACCAATCAACACTACTTCTGGTTGGTGGTGTACAGTACAAATGTACCTGTACTCGTATTTCTACCTATTGCCTTTTTCAGGAGAGTACCCTAGAAACTACCATATAAAACTGGATGTATAAAATATTTTGTGGGTGAGCAATAATTGTATCATTAAAGCTACACACTTAAATGGATTAAGGAAAATATCAGTAAAAATGAAGGCAAGTTCACAAATTCTCACTTTGGTAACTTCAAGATTATATACAGCTTTGTTGGGACATCAAAACATAAACTATCATTTTTCACTTTAATAAAATCACACAAATGAAGCTAAATGTAAGCCTTACTCCTACTATTCACAAACATTGTCATCCATGTCATGACTAAATATCTGCATATAAAATTAATTTATTCCAGGTACTTTTGTGATATTTGGTGCATTAGAGAAAGCATCAAAACAATGAAGGAAATAATTCATTAAATGAATCCATATCAATGTCTAAACTGTGGTCCTCAAATTCATCAGGTGATCCAGTTGACTGCGGTGACAGAACTTCATCAGTTGACCCCAAAGATTGTGGTGATGAAAGTGACTCATAACCAGATTCTGAACCTATGAGAGATGCAGGACTTGCACTAGTTACTTTGTCTTGGAGGAAATCTAAAATTTGCTCCTTACTTATTGGCGACGGTGCTCTCCAAGTAACAGGTTGCTTGGTCCTTCCTGGGCTAGTTTCAGAAACTGGTATGGTTACTGGTGCACTGGTTTTTATGTCAAAATCAAGAAAATCTTTCAAAATGTCTGGAGTGGCTATGTCTTCAGCTTGATCCACCAGTTCATTAACAGATATTGCAATGCCATCTGAAGATATTTGTTTAATATTTGGAGTAGGAACTTCATCCAATGCATTACTCAATTGTGTAATAAGGTCTTCTTCAGCAGGAGTAAGTCTTGCATTCAAATTTTCTTCTGTGGGATATCCTTTGGTATAGTCATGGTCTGCTATGTCCCAGTTGGGTTCCACATTTGCTGTTGTGAGCCCCACCATTTGAGGCCAGCTGGTCTCTTCTTCACTGGCAGGGAGTATGTGGGATGTTTGTTTGATGATGGAGTTTGATTGATCTTTGAAGAATTGTGTATCATTGTGTTCATTACAAGACTCAAGGCTGCTGTGGTTATCCACTGGGAGCAGAGTGTAGAGAGCACCATGATCCTCATTACTGCCCATGCTCCGACTGCCCGCTGCAGGGGTAAGGATACTGCTGATCCATCAGTTGGGGCATCGACAGGGATCATGACTCCCTCCAACACATCTGTACTTTGTGGTTCACTGTCATTCGTCTTGCAATCCATTTCAACACTTGTTTTATCTTGACATGTACACCTGGCCAACATCTCTTGTAGGGCTGCATTGTTTTCTACAAGTTGTGTATTCTGTTCTGTGAGCACTGAAGTTAGGTCTGTCAATTCTGAAATATGATCACTCATCTCTGCTAACTGAGCTTCTAGCTGATCCATACGCATCTTCTTCCTGTCTCGGGCTGTCTGTGCTGCCACCCTGTTCTTCAACTTCCTGCAAGAAGTTATAATTGTAATTTTCGTTAAAATTTCCCATTGGTACAAAGAAATGCTTTTTTATTAAAAGGCACGGAAGAAAGAAGACATGATAAGTGTCAATTTATGTGACAATCATTAACAGAAAATAGTGACTAATGTATGTAGTTACAAAGATAATATGGATAGCAAGATGGGTGAATAGACTGAAATACTCCTGTACTATTTAAGAAATCCAAGATAACATGCATAGCTGTATGATTATATACACTGTATTCCTCATTTCTATAACCCATCATCCTAGGCAAACTAATCAAACCACTTTTGAGAGATCTCTATCTCCCCCTGTAAGACCAAACAAAAATAGTGTCCAGTTTCCCATCCCAAACCCCTCCTTTTGTAATTGAATAAACAAATAAATCAGGACAGTCATGACAAAACTTGCATACTCTAAACTAACCTAGACACCCTGTGTTTTCAAAAGTAAAAAAACGAAATTAACAATCCATTTCATTCAGCATTTACCATTACAATGCAGAATTTTTCAGTGGGTGAACCTAATGTAACCAATCAAAACAAAGAATCATAATACAGTAAGCAGTAAAGACGAAGTTGCAATGAATGAATTAAATACAGTATACAATGGCCACACAGCCTGAGAATATGATGTAGTGGATATTTTGCCGTGACTGGTTAAGTTCCTACTAACACTATTTTACTGAGGGTACGCTTTATGTTTAATATGACGGGAGGTCCGCCCCAGTGGATAGGAAGTTAGATAAGGTTTGGTTGGTTAGGTCAGGTACTAGTAAATGTCACCTCTTATTACATTAAGTTTCCATGCACAACAGAATTATGGTCAGGTATAATTATAGCTACAAAACAATCGACTCGCAGCAAAATAAATGTTAAATGCGTCCCAAGTCACAACCCAATATAGTTCTCGCTTGGTTCGCCGATAATGGACGATTAGCCAATCAGAGCGCACTCACGGTAATTAAGCGTTAGTTGGAACTTAACCAGTCACGGCAAAATATCCACTGCCAGAATAATAATATTTATTGTATAAAATTGCCATAAATTTTTACAGTTGGATAAGCATGTATATAATCTAAGCAGCTGTACAGTTCACCATGAATATAGGTAAACCGTGGGAGTATACAGTGTGCTGAGGCCGTGCATGTAAACAACAATAGTAAGCAATAAGGCAACTTGACCAAGTCCACCCCTCAAAGCTAATGGCATTAGTGGTGAATTTACGATATTGCAAATATGCAGTTGTAGACAAGACTACCTTAAGTGTGTGGGGGCGGTCCGACTAATTATCCAAACCACCTGCTTACAAGATTCACAATACCAACCATTGGCATCACAATGATACATATGGTCGCTGGAATGCAGTGCCACATTTAATATTCCACAAAGATCAATAACCAGATACAACAAATTCTTACCTTCTCATTATTTTCTCCTCGATACTAAGATGATCAAGCCTCTGCCTCTTCCTTGGGGGTTTGCTCAAGTCATCCATCATCTCGTCTGAAGGTTCGTTCTTGATAACATGGACAAAGTTCCCTGGCAGTAATGACATCTGTTTGGTGCCAGCTGTTGGGTTAGCTGGCACTATCACCCTGCCACCTGGAGTCAGATGTTTAGGTAATGTGATAACTATTGTCTTGGTCGCCGTCATCTTGAGTGTAGTATTCCGTACAGTATTACCACTTGAAAGGCTCTACACGCCCGACATAGAGGAGTACAGATACTGCGTCAAGTTCTTAGCTTTCTCACATCATGCCTTCCCTTGTGTGTCTCACCGCGTCCACTGTGAGGAAGCTGGTGTGTCTCACGGGGATTGGCTGGCTGCTGTGGTGCTGCCTCAATGATCTTTACCAAATAATTAAATATCACCGTAAATCAAGCCATTTGGTGTTTACATTTATCTTTATATTGTATTGACTTTAAGGAACTTTACATAGGAATGATTTTTTTTTGTTTTCATGAGTTAATATTATATTTTTGTATTTAGGATGTTAGAAGTTGATGGTAAGGTTTCTCTTTTGCGTCACTGTGACGTTATTCTGCCAACACGACACTCCCTAAAAAGTCCAAATATTTGTATTACTTCAACAATTTCTACATTCATGAAATTAAATTCATACGTACTGATATTTGGCTACTAACTTGGAATGATATTTACACTAATAATGGTTTAAAACATGTAACAAAATTTTCCTGATTCAGAATCTAATACGGCTGATGCAACACGGCCAGAATGTCTGTCACTTCCCTTGTATATACGTGTATGTATGTATATATTTATTCAAGATAACTCTATCATTTACGATGCTAAGGTGTACTTTGTCCAATATTTATTCACTAAATGTTTGACGATTTTATCCAAACGATCAAATTTATGTTTATACTGTATATTCTACCTAAATTGCGTCATGCATTATTGATAACTTCCGGGGGTTGTTGCGTTGTGTGTTTCATAAAATTGTAAAGCATCCCCCTTAAAGAAAGGTGAACATATCTAGGATTCCATTCAAGCCTTAGCGGTTGAGTTAGCGTTGGGTGTTAGCAGTACATGTCAATCACTCCCTGTAACCTCCAAGCCCTGTCCACATTGGTAAGAAAGGTCATAGCTCATTAATTAAGCCTTTCCCCAAGCTGTCATTATCACTAATATATTCAGCAAGCAAAACTGCTCCAGGAAAATGCTTAGAAAGATACTTTTGTTTCCCCCAGTGATTTATGAATGAATTTAAATGGCGGAAGAGGAGTACTACTGAGAGTAAACTTTAAAAATGGCCTAGTTGTGTTGTTTAAAAGGACACATTTTGTTGTAAGTTTTGATCTGTTTTAGTAAATTTGTGTTTACTATAGTGTTAATACATAATATTAAAGACGTTTGTAATAGACGGGATTGAATTACTGAATAATAGAACAAATGACATTGATTTTATGCCTTTGTTATTGAATGAAGACCAATTTTAAAATATTAATTTGTTATGAAAAATTCTGGCGTGACATGACTCAGCATTTCGATATATATATATATATATATATATATATATATATATATATATATATATATATATATATATATATATATATATATATATATATATTACATTTTTTTACACTGATTACTTTCAGTTCTATTCATTTTCTTGTGAAATGCTTAGTTTTCTTGATATAGGCGAGTTAAATATAGGTTAGGTTAGCACATGATTTTAGCTATTTTTATATTTTTCTCCAACATAGTACAGTATCTTCTAGTAAAGTAAGTGAAAACTGGGTATTTTTAAACCCAATTTCAATAAAAAACAGCGGATGGTCATTATCCGAATAATTACCAAATTTCTTTACATATAATTTAAACACATTTGGATAATAACTGAAGGTAATATAAAAATGTTCAAGGAAGCTTTATGGTGCTGGCAGCTTTCTGTTGATGTAAAGTCTTTAAATACAAGATTATGAGAACTAACAATTTAGGTTTTGATGTAATTATTCAGAATGTTTTTTTCTTACTAACACCAGAAGGATTTGTTAGAAATGGATGAAACATTGAGGAAACATTAATTACAATCTATTAAACAGATAAATGAAAACTAGAATCCATTCAGTGTTAGTTATGTTTTAAAAGGTTTTTCTCTTAAGTTAGGTACTGTAGTTTACTTTCGGTAAGATTGATTAGGTCAAGTTCCAATAAGTTCTGTGCATTCTCATTTTTCTTTATCTATTTAATAAACTGTCAAGAATTTCCATTAAGTTTCGTCCAGTTTTATGAACTCTTTCTGGTAGTAGTCTAAGAAAACTATCTAACCTGACCAATATCCACAGCCTATTGTTATTTGAGGAACTGACAGCTTCAAGTAACATGTACTGCAGGTTTGTCTTGATTCATTGTGTGTGTTGATGCCCGTGACATAATGGACGTATTTTTCAGATCTTGTGGTGATGCTGAAGCTTGGATGACATGGCTTTGGCTTCTCTGGTGGATGTCTTCATCACCAGTGTAAGATGCCATAACAAGGGTCTGTTACATCCACCTGTCCCATATTTAATATTTTACTGCATTATTCACCCTTGATACAAACCCTGACTGACTGACTAACTGACTGACTAACTGACTGAGTTAGGCAAAGAATTTTACTCCCTTGCTACCTTACTGTGGGCTCCTCACTGGTGCCTGTGCTGCTCTCCACAGATGATGCTAATGTGATCAGTTGTACATATGTGACTGTACTGCACCATGTTTAATTATTTTTAAACATGTGGCAGGTCTGATCTTGATGAAATATCTGGTACAGTATTGGTGGATGTGGTTTACAGTTGTAGCCAAATCATTTGATATACAGATATTTGAGGCTATTGTACATTTTTACATTTCCTAAAGGCTTATAATTATAACCTTTGTCTTTAATTATGTCATTCTCTTTTCTAACAATTCCAGACATATGCTGATATTCTTGATTTATTTCTATATTTGTGCTTTTTCAAAATAACTTAGAAATTTCAGGAATTTTATTTGTATCCCCTGAAAATTCCCCACAGCTCATTAAACCATTGTAATTTTGACCTTCAGGTGATGTCTGCTGAGGGGGAAATCTTCAGGTGATCTTTTTAATACTGTACTGTACTGCACTGCACTGTTCTGCACTGCACTGTACTGCACTTTACTGTACTGAACTGTACCTTTCATGTCCAGTTTCATGAATTTTGTACCTAGCAGTGTTGTTGGCACATGCCCTGGTTATAAACCAAATGTCATGTTCTCATTTGATTTGATTTATTTTATTATATTTATTATTTTTTCAACAGGATGGCAAGTTATTCAGGCTGTCGGAATGATTCTGCCATTGAACTGTCATATTCAGTTCACACCATTTGCTCAATGGCTTTTATATTAACAAGCTGTGACTGTCGTGATCCATCTAGTTAATGGATGAGTGAACTTTGTTAGTACATATTGCTTCTACTTAAACCATGTGAACTTTGTGCTCTGTCTTTAAAATGTGTGAACAAACTTTGTGAATGTTACTTTCAGTCCACCTGCCCCCAGCCAGGGTTACCCTGCCATCTTTGTTGTAGGGTTTACTCTTGCCAGGCCAAGAGGTGCTGTAGTTCTGGGGAAGTTTATAGCAATGATTACAGTACAGTATATAGTATGTATTAAATTTCTTAGAAGTTAAATTGTGTATATTAGTAGAATGCTGTAGTGTCTGCATGATTTAGTATGTATAATATACATTACTGTACTACATGTATTTTCCTCTGAAAGTACAGTATAGTACAGGTACACCACCAATTTTCCGGCACCCTTGGTTCCAAATCCTTGCCGGATCATCCATTTTGCCGGACCAACCGAGGTCACGTAATAATAATTCAATGATACACCTCTGACCCACTAATTATACACCTCCCATGTCTCTAATGCACCATGAACTGCTAGAAACTTAAATTAAATAAATATTAAATGTAAATTAAATGTGAACTAAATAATTTAATGTAATACATTAATATAAATACTGTAATACAATAGTACAGGTTTATTAGTACTGTACAGTATAAATGAAACAGGTTTAATAATTACTGTACATTATACTTACAAAGAATGCTGCTGTACTACTGTTCCCAAAGTGGCAATTTTTTTTATTTTACTGGAACTGTAGAGCTAATCACAAAGGTCTAGAAGTTGAGGGCAACACCATATGTGGCCACCCAGTAAACTAGTCTGGCAGTCACAGGAATTTCAAGTGTCTTCTTGTAATTTTGTTTGGACTAAATGAGGTGGCAGACCATCAGTTCTCGGAAAATCGGTGGTGTACCTGTACATTGAAAGGCCTTCTTAACTTGTGTAGTTGACATTATTTAATACATTACTGTAGTTGTACTGTATTAGTTGTAGGGTTTACAATTTAGGATTACCCTGTAGTAGTTTGTGCCTGTACTGTACATGTCTTCTTGTTTGTATAATGTGAGTTTTGTCAGGTTGAGTAACAGTTTGTGCCAATGTTGTTGGTGTGGATGTATACAGTATGTGGTAAATGTGACCTTTGAATATAATTGTGCTGAAATGTTGTGTATAATATTCTGAATGCTGGAGCCAGTACATGTGTTATGTTGATGTGTTGTGCATGTCTGTTCATGAGAGATTAAGGTCTACAAATGAATGGCTGTCATGTCTTGTATGTGATAATTGTCTTTCATATTTTATCTCAAATTGAAAAAAGAAAAACTATAAATAAAACTGAAAATATTCTGCTCAATAGGATTCCAATATTCTTAAACTCAAACTTCTTCATTTCAGAAGGACTCCTGAATGACTGTGTCTCTGATGCCCAACAAAAAACAGAGGCAGCCGAGAGGGCCGCTATAGGACTGACTACCTGGATTAATTGCAAAACAGTGAATGCAGATAACTCTCTCCCCATAAGTTTGCGAGTTATTGGAGTTGTTTTCTTCATCTACAGATTTAATTCATCATGGTACAATATTGTCTGGGGTTTCAGGTGCAATAAAGTCATCACCCTGCATAGTCCCCTTGGCAGGACATAATGATCCTTGAAGCTGGGGTTTAGTGCATAAAACTGTATACTGTACTAATATGAAGCAATGGGGGTAAATGAGATGGATATCACTAGGTCTTGTTGTGGATTAAATCATAAAATTATTCTGAATTTGAATGCTATTTGTAAGCCAAAGTGTTTTACAGAGGACATGGGAGTCCTGGTTGGGGCCCTGATGGGGGCCCTGGGATGTTGTGTCATGGACCAAGTGGATATATCTTCAGCAACAGGTCAGTGGCCCACTTGTCTTATGACTTGCCCTCAAAGAATTGGTTTAGGCAATCCACTGAATCATCATGATTAAGTCCATTTGGCTTTGGTGGCAAATTTTGGCCATAAACACTGTATAATATCTCCATTAGCTAGAATCCCTCTTAGCTGAAACTCTCTGATACCCGGTAGAGAAATTTGTTAATAATTTTCCTGAAAATTCACGGTCTGGATATACTGCCCTTTAGCGCAGTCACTTAATACTAGGTTTTTCTTAACTTACTTCTTAACTTAAGGTTGCTGCCACCAGACCACAGGACAGTATGTGTAGTGTTCTTTAGGCAGCTGGCAGAGCAATCCGGGCACTGTGAGTTCATGTTTTTCATTAATCAAGTTGAGAGTGGAAGGAAGGGTGAAACACCAACCAGTATTCTTATGACACTTTATTTTAGTAATTTAAGATATTGCATTCAGTCACATTACAAAAATAGTTGACCTTCCCAAAGCAATTATTGAGGTCGGTGCACCACACAAGAATACCCGACCTTTTCCAAATAATTAATTAAGGTCTTTACTCTCCATACAAAATCATTGACCTCTACCTAGGTCATTCCTTCCCCAATATCACCCAAAATATTCAATATTGCAGCACCAAAATACTTAATATCCCCTGAATAAGGAACATTCAATACTACACACAATACATACAGGTACTGCAACTCATTCTTAGCACCAAGGTACACACAGTAAGTACCCGTCTCACACACTAATCTTGTTAGGTAGAAGAGATCCTTCCCAGGCATTCATACCAGGATTATTTCTGCGTTCAGTATCATTAGGTCGCTTAAAGTAGCGACTGTGAGCACCTCAAGTTGCACCAACATCTCTTCACATCCAGGGTGCTGAAGTGTGAGATGTCCAGAGATCCTTTGGGGAGGTTGCATAGTGGCCATAAGCATTACCCACAACACCAGGTGGGTTCCTCAAAGTAGAACTGTGGTTGCTGGGCCAAGCATGCTCTCGAACTGGTCTGTATCCATGGTCCCTTCATCGCTCACAGGCGTGTACACCTTGAAACTGTAGCCGTAGGCGGTTTAGGTGCCAGTGCGAACAAAGGCCTTGGTTCTTGGCTTAGGTATGGTTCATTCCCCCACACTTTGCAATTGTTTAAAATGTTCATAAGATTCTTGAATCCTTACACTGTTCATGGCTATTTGTCACATGGGGTAACAGTGTGTATTAAGCTCACACCGAGGTACCTAAGATATTTTCCATGGAGTATAGTTTATGGGCCAATCCCAACACTTCACATATGTCTTATACATTTATCTTTTTTCCCGATCATTGTTCTCATGTATTTTCATCTGATACCTGAGGTGGCTATGTTTACTAATCGTACACAGACGTAAGTACAGTACCATAACCTTCAGACACGGTCACACTTATTCACTGTAGTACACTAGTTCATACTAATTGGGTCTTCCACCTCATCATATACTGTAGGTACCTTGAGCTCTCCCGAGTACTATCGGTATGTACAGTTCTGTGTATGAACAGTTCTGTATACAAGTGTATGGTAGCTGTGTATGAACAGTTCTGTATACAAGTGTATGGTAGCTGTGTGTTCAAGTGACATTGTACAGATGCACAGCAGCCTTGTTTGGCAAGACTGTACCGGTATGTGAGAATGTATGGTACAGAACAAGAACTTTGTTCAAGTGGCTGGTACTAGCATGACTTGTGCAAGTGTATGGGACTAGTATTTAGTCTTGGTGTTGCATGGCATTAAATTTAGCCTTTGTGTTGCATGTTAGTAATGTATGTTACTTTGGTAGTACTGTATTGTTAGTAGTAACTTGAGTATTGCATATAGTGTACAGTACATATTTATAGTAATATTGTGTTAAAATGTATGGCAGCATCATGCAAGTCTGGCATTAGTGCACATACAAAAGTATGGTAGCACTTAATACTGGCCCCGCATGTATAAGTACAGTACAGTATATATTGCATGCAAAGATTTAGTGTAGCATTATTATATTAGAACTGTTTGGGAAGTGTCTACTGATTCTGCACGTCCACTGTTCATTTACCTGCATAAATAACATTATTGGTGTACCTGGTATTAATAGTGAATATACCATATGTTCAGGAGGAGCACAGGGAAGGAGAAGGAGCACAGGAGGAGGAGGAAGATCACAGGAGGAGGAGGAGGAGGAACATAGGGTGGAGGAGAAGCATAGGAGGAGGAGCACAGAGGGAGGAGAAGCACGGAGGGTGGAGGAGGAGCACAGGGGGAGGAGGAGGAGCACGGAGGGTGGAAGAGGAGCACAGGGGGAGGAGGAAGAATACAGGGGGAAGAGAACCAGCACAGGGGAGGAAAGCACACAGAGATGGGGAGGAGGAGGAGGATCACAGGGGAGGAGGAGTAAGAAAAGTTATGGTCTACAGAGCTGGAGCTACTGTAGTATGTGGTCTACAGAGCTGGAGCTACTGTAGTATGTGGTCTACAGAGCTGGAGCTACTGTAGTATGTGGTCTACAGAGCTGGAGCTACTGTAGTGCTGTGGTACTGTACAGAGCTGGAGCTACTGTAGTATGTGGTCTACAGAGCTGTACTGTAGTATGTGGTCTACTGAGCTGGAGCTACTGTAGTATGTGGTCTACAGAGCTGGAGCTACTGTAGTATGTGGTCTACAGAGCTAGCTACAGAGCTGGAGCTACTGTAGTATGTGGTCTACAGAGCTGGAGCTACTGTAGTATGTCTACAGAGCTGGAGCTACTGTAGTATGTGGTCTACAGAGCTGGAGCTACTGTAGTATGTGGTCTACAGAGCTGGAGCTACTGTAGTATGTGGTCTACAGAGCTGGAGCTACTGTAGTATGCAGTCTACAGAGCTGGAGCTACTGTAGTATGTGGTCTACAGAGCTGGAGCTACTGTAGTATGTGGTCTACAGAGCTGGAGCTACTGTAGTATGTGGTCTACAGAGCTGGAGCTACTGTAGTATGTGGTCTACAGAGCTGGAGCTCCTGTAATATGTGCTCTACATAGCTGGAGCTACTGTAGTATGTGGTCTACAGAGCTGGAGCTACTGTAGTATGTGGTCTATATAGCTGGAGCTACTGTAATATGTGGTCTACACAGTGGGAGCAACTGTAGTATGTGGTCTACATAGCTGGAGCTACTGTGGTATGTGGTCTACACCGCTGGAGCTACTGTAGTATGTGGTCTACACAGCTGGAGCTACTGTAGTATGTGGTCTATATAGCTGGAGCTACTGTAATATGTGGTCTACACAGTGGGAGCAACTGTAGTATGTGGTCTACATAGCTGGAGCTACTGTGGTATGTGGTCTACACCGCTGGAGCTACTGTAGTATGTGGTCTACACAGCTGGAGTTGTCTCCCGGGATATTTAGTAAATATCTGTAGACACAACTCCAGTGTAAATATTATTTACACTGTAGCTTCAATTAATATAACCCAGGTTAGGTTAAGTATCTGTAGTTAATACCCTAATGTGTATTTTACTGTATTATGGTATTGTATTACAAATATTGTTTCTCTTGTTTTCTGGTGTAATGTATTGATAAAGCCTCCAAGTGTATTTTTACTGAACGTGTGATGAATTCCCAATAATGATCAATAAATCAGTCGAAATTGTCTCTTTAAAACCTTATTGTGACATTATATGTAAATTAATGGACTACCAACATAAAATAATGACATAGTTAATAATAATAAAAAATACGATCGTTTTCAGTATTCTAATACTACTAAAAGTTGTTAATAAAGTACATTATATACACAATAAAACTCTTGTTAAAGAATCAATACAACTACCCGAGCGGCTAGTAAGCTGATAAGGGCTAAAACTATATTACAAAAAATATAAACACAAATAGGAGGAACACCATGAAGTAGGCAGGACTCGTAACCACTAAGTCAAGACAAACTTACAGTTATATGGATAATTATTTTCGCTATGTTATTCCTTATAAGTTAATTGGACAATGAATTGATCTGTTTTAATATATATTTGAGCTGCCCCCAACTCTTCAGCGCACAGTTGGTGGGGGGGGGGGAGGAGGCAACTGAGGTATAAGAGATATAAAATATTTTAGTTCATCGTGGTCCAGTGGATAAGAGCCTCACCTGCTGTTCATTGAGGCTCGAGTGCGATTCTCTGCACTTCTCATTTTTTCCTTGTTCTTTTGTCGTTATAGGATACTATTTTCACTGTATTATTGACTAAAACATTTTCAAAAGTGAAATAGGACCGCAAGTTTGACGGTTTTACGTATTTTAACGTATATTGGTGTTCGAAGCTTCGAATGATTCAATGAAGCCTCGTGACGTCACTCTCAACCTTCATATAAAAGTCTCGACTAACTCATTTTCAGCCCATTTGTCACCGA
Organism: Homarus americanus; assembly: GCF_018991925.1. Classification (NCBI taxonomy): domain Eukaryota; kingdom Metazoa; phylum Arthropoda; class Malacostraca; order Decapoda; family Nephropidae; genus Homarus; species Homarus americanus. The sequence goes on from NW_024755595.1 coordinate 1,149,001, forward strand.
CCGCTCACCAGTCATAGGCTGCAGCTGACAGGCAGGTAAGCTCCAGTCCCCGCACCTCTAGTCTCCATTATATACGTGTAAAATTTTTCCCCCTTTCACTCCCTTCCTCCCATCCACACACTCTACCTCCCATTCACACACTCTACCTCCCATCCACACACCGTTCCTCCCATCCGCACACCCTTCCTCCGCACACCCTCCCATCCCCACACCCTTCCTCCCATCCACACACACTACCTCCCATCCACACACTCTACCTCCCATCCCCACCCCACTCTACCTCCCATCCACCTCTACCTCCATCCACACTCTACCTCCCATTCCCCCCCCCCTTCCTCCCATCCACACCCTTCCTCCCATCCACACACCCCTCCTGTCACCCCACACCCTCCACCTGTCCACCCACACACACCCTCCTGTTCATCCACACCCTCCTGTCCATCCACCTTCTGTCCATCCACCTGTCCACCCCACACCCTTTTGTCCCATCCTCACCCCTCCCATCCACACACATCTATCATCCACACACCCTTCCTCCCATCCACACACCCTTCCTCCCATCCACACACCCTTCCTCCCAGCCACACATCCTTCCTCCCATCCACACACCCTCGTGACCATCCACACACCCTTTTGTCCATCCACACACCCTTTTCTCCATCCAATTCACCCTTCCTCCCATCCACACACCTTCCTGTCCATCCACACACCTTTCCTGTCCATCCACACACCTTCCTGTCCATCCACACACCCTTCCTGGGGAGGGGTGGGTGGGTGGGTGGTAAGGGAGGGGAAAGTAGATAACCAACTTTCCCGGAAAGTAGATAGATTTTCTACTTTTCGGGAAAGTAGATTATCGACTTTTCGGGGAAGTAGATTTTCGAATTTTGGGGGAAATATTACCTAAGAATCCGAATATACGATCTGTTTAATTGTCGCAAGTTCGAAGTTAAGAGAAAAAAATAACTTAATTGTAGATACTTAAGAGAAAAAAATAACTTAATTGTAGATACTTAAGAGAAAAAAATAACTTACGATTTTTCTAATTCTCAAAAGATCGTAAGTATGTATTTTACGGGAAAGTTGGTTATCTACTTTTGGGTAAAATATTACCTGCTTTTAAGAAGTAGATTATCATAGAAAAAGGGAAATTTGTATCACAAAAAATGGGAAATATCTACTTTCCGGGAAAGTTGGTTATCTACTTTCCGGAAAAGTAGATTATCTACTTTTCGGGAAAGTAGATTTATCGACTTTTTGGGGAAGTAGATTATCGACTTTTGAGAAAATATTTCCTAATTTTCCGAAGTAGATTATCATAGAAAACGGGAAATTTGTATCACAGAAAATGGGAAATATCTACTTTCCGGGAAAGTTGGTTATCTACTTTCCCGAAAAGTAGATTTTTTTTCTACTTTTCGGGAAAGTAGATAATCGACTTTTCTGGGAAGTAAATTATCGAATTTTGGGGAAATATTTCCTAATTTTCCGAAGTAGATTATCATAGAAAACGGGAAATTTGTATCACAGAAAATGGGAAATATCTACTTTCCGGGAAAGTTGGTTATCTACTTTCCCGAAAAGTAGATTTTTTTTCTACTTTTCGGGAAAGTAGATTATCGACTTTTCTGGGAAGTAAATTATCGAATTTTGGGGAAATATTACCTAATTTTGCGAAGTAGATTATCATAGAAAACGGGAAATTTGTATCATAGAAAATGGGAAATATCTACTTTCCGGGAAAGTTGGTTATCTACTTTCCCGAAAAGTAGATTTTTTTTCTACTTTTCGGGAAAGTAGATTATCGACTTTTCTGGGAAATTATTGAATTTTGGGGAAATATTTCCTAATTTTCCGGGGTAGATTGTCATAGAAAACGGGAAATTTGTATCACAGAAAATGGGAAATATCTACTTTCCGGGAAAGTTGGTTATCTACTTTCCCGAAAAGTAGATTTTTTTTCTACTTTTCGGGAAAGTAGATTATCGACTTTTCTGGGAAGTAAATTATCGAATTTTGGGGAAATATTTCCTAATTTTCCGGGGTAGATTATCATAGAAAACGGGAAATTTGTATCACAGAAAATGGGAAATATCTACTTTCCGGGAAAGTTGGTTATCTACTTTCCCGAAAAGTAGATTTTTTTTCTACTTTTCGGGAAAGTAGATTATCGACTTTTCTGGGAAGTAAATTATCGAATTTTGGGGAAATATTTCCTAATTTTCCGGGGTAGATTATCATAGAAAACGGGAAATTTGTATCACAGAAAGAAAATGGAAATATCTACTTTCAGGAAAGTTGATTTATCTACTTTCGAAGCCGTTTTTTTTCTACTTTTCGGGAAAGTAGATTATCGACTTTTCTGGGAAGTAAATTATCGAATTTTGGGGAAATATTACCTAATTTT